>NC_057387.1:37131336-37431336 GCF_019320065.1 Cervus canadensis | reverse complement strand
GAACGAAAAGTAGAGAGAATTACAGGCTCAGGAACATCTCATACAAGGGCTTTGATGTTGGATGAGGTAGGTACTGGGAAAAGCACAAAAAAAGTCTGTTTGGATGGATCACTGTAAATTGAGGAAAGAGTATTGGAGGTTAGGCTTTCAGGAAGACAGAAACCATGAAAAATAATAAAACAATGCTATTTGCAACAACATAAATAGGCCTAGAGATTGTCACATTTAATGAAGTCAGCGAAAGACAATTGTCATATGATATCGCTTATATGTGGAATCTAAAAACAATCGTAAAAATGAACCTTTATACAAGAACTTAAAAAAAAATACAAGAACTTATTTACAAAACAGAAATGGAATCACAGATGTAGAAAACAAATGTATGGTTACCAAAGGAGAAAGAGGTGGGGAGGGAAAAATTGGGAGATTTGGACTGACATATATACACTAATATATACAAAACAGGTAACTAATAATGACCTATTGTATAGCACAGGGAACTTTACTCAATACTCTGTAATAGCCTATATGGGAAAAGAATCTAAAAAAGAATGGCTATATTCATATATATAACTGACTGATTCAGTTTGATGTAACCTGAAACTAATACAACACAGTCAATCAACTGAACTCCAATAAAAATTGGGGGAAAAAAAGGCAAAAGCCAGATAATGTAGGTTTATATAGGCCACACCAAGCATTCTGAATCATATTTTAGGAGAAATTAAAAGATTTTAATATAGTCTGCCAATATCAGGGCCATGAAATATTAATATATAAAACCAATTATTTGTCCTTTTTTATTTCATTATTGTAAAGTAAGTTCTTCACTCAGAAGCAGGGTTGGTGGACTGCCAGTGAGTATATGTGATATTTTCCAAATATAAGGATGGAAATCCTGCAGGGGTACGGGGGGGCAGTATAATCCTCAACAACTGTCTCAGTTCAGTTCAGTTCAGTCACTCAGTCATGTCCGACTCTTTGCGACCCCATGGACTGCAGCATGCCAGGCTTCCCTGTCCAACACCAACTCCCAGAGTTTACCCAAATTCATGTCCATTGAGTCAGTGATGCCTTCCAACCATCTCGTCCACTGTTGTCCCCTTCTCCTCCTGCCCTCAAATCTTTCCCAGCATCAGGGTCTTTTCCAGTGAGTGAGCTCTTCACATCAGGTGGCCAAAATATTGGAGTTTCAGATTCAACATCAGTCCTTCCAGTGAATACTCAGGACTGATCTCCTTTAGGATGGACTGATTGGATCTTCTTGCAGTGCAAGGGACTCTCAAGAGTCTTCTCCAACACCACAGTTCAAAAGCATCAATTCTTCAGCGCTCAGCTTTCTTTATAGTCCAACTCTCACATCTGTACATGACTACTGGAAAAACCATAGCCTTGACAAGATGGACCTTTGTTGGCAAAGTAATGTCTCTTATTTTTAATATGCTGTCCAGGTTGGTCATAACTCTCCTTCCAAGGAGTAAGCATCTTTTAGTTTCATGGCTGCAATCACCTTCTGCAGTGATTTTGGAGCTCAAAGAAATAAAGTCTGCCACTGTTTCCCCATCTATTTGCCATGAAGTGATGGGCCCATTGGGATGGGAATGAAACCTGAACTTTTCCAGTCCTGTGGCCACTAATGAGTTTTCCAAATTTGCTGGCATACTGAGTGCACCACTTTCACAACTTGATCTTTTAGGATTTGAAATAACTCAACTGGAATTTCATCACCTCAACTAGCTTTGTTCGTAGTGATGCTTCCTTAGGCCCACTTGACTTTGCACTCCAGGTTGTCTGACTCTAGATGAGTGAACACAACATGATAATTATCTTGGTAGTGAAGATCTTTTTGTATAGTTCTGTGTATTCTTGCCACCTCTTCTTAACATCTTCTGCTTCTGTTAGGTCCCTACCATTCTGTCCTTTATTGAGCCCATCTTTGCATGAAATGTTCCCTTGGCATCTCTAATGTTCTTGAAGAGATCTCTATTCTTTCCCATTCTATTATTTTCTTCTATTTCTTAAAAGAAAGAAATACAAAAAAAAAAAAAAAAAGCAACAACTCTCTATGTTGGTGCAAATAAGTCTCTGCCCTCTTTAGAATGGTAAAGATTCCAATATGATCATCTTCCACTAGGTATATGACCACTGTTCAAATTGACGGTACTGGAGAGTAAGCAGTGGCAATAACCAAGTCAATCTTACTGACAGGACAGCCATACCATTGAGATTCTGCAATCTCCAGTCTTGCAACCAGAGTCTCTTTTCTTTGCCACCTAGGGAAGAATGCTGACTCACATCACAAAACAAATAATCTAGATCATCTTGTGTTATTACAAGTTTTCTCTGCTTTGAGAGCTTTTGCTGACCACTCAACAAAACATGAATATTTACACTTTCTGGTCATAAATTAGGAGATTCATTAATATATGCCTTCACAAACTCCTTTTTAATCATTCATGTATTTCTTCTAAATGTCTGATTATCTTATCAAAGCATTATTCATAGATACTTCATCTCAGGCCTTCTCTCTTTTGAGGTAAAAATTGAAAATGTGATTGTGCCAGTTGAGGTTCTGACTACTAAGAGGTTTTACTTTCTTGACCATAATTTAGAATTACACAAAAGCAGGATTTCAATGTGGTTGTAATACACTTTTCACCAGTACACAGAAACAGTACAGCAGGCCAAGGAAACAGTATAGCGTTATCCATAAACTAGGCTTGCGTATTTTTCTCCTTAGACCAGTGGTCATGAAGATGAATGATAAACTCACATATGTGTTTTGAGACAAGACACCGAAGGCAGCACAGGCATGTGAAGTGTATGAATCAACTTAACTAATGCAAATTTCTTGTAACTGTCTAGACTGCTTGAAATAATCTCATATGTACTACCCTAATCTTAAGATAAAATGCTTCTGGGAATGTCTAAATTTATTGCAAATAAAACTTATTAACTCCCAAGTCACCATGTGCAGTTCAGTTTGGATAATCATCTCATATTTCATAGTTATACATTTTAGCTTATATTATTGTCCAGGAACAAGGAAATAACAACTTTTTCAAAAACTATTAAGATAGCATAGATTTTTTCTTCCAATACTTGGGGTATATTGAGAATTTTATCCTAAGAAAATTTTGTGCTATTCTAATGAGCTTTGCCATAGAGTTAAGCCAAACTTACCTTTGCAATAGACACTTAAGCAACACTAGACCAATGGGGTTATAATGGATCGACAGTACAGTTGTATACATGGCACTTTACATAATTCAGAAAGCTTTCTGGACTGATTCAACACTAACCTTCTATAGCTTCCCTAGCTTTGAAATGAGTCAGAGAAGTACTATATATGATATGTGTTGCCTTCAAATCTTTGAAAAGCCTACCAAGCATTTGATGACTTGATTTAGTGATATATAAAATAACATGCAGATTCATGTTACTGTAGGTGAATATCTCAAGATTTCCAAATCTACTAATGCTCAGTTACTCCACAAATACTGTAGACATCAGAATTTTCATGAGAAGAGTCTCTTCTCTTCTAACATAGCATCTAAAATACTTATCTTCTCCTTTTCAGATACTACTGGGAGGAGAATACCAATGCCATAAGAGGATATCATTTGGGATAGCTAATTGGCCGAAGTCCTTTTTTCACTATAAGATGGTCATGTTCCATCAAGACCAAATGGTTGCTCAAAATTCAAAAAATAATTTAACACTAAGGTAAGACACTGTATGTAGAGTAGTGGTGTTCTTGCCAGATTGGGGGAACCAAAAAAAAATATTGCTTCCAGATTTTATAATTTTTTGATAGAACTTTTTAAAAAGTCACAAAGTCAAAAACAATATATCAGGCACCAAGGCTTTTACTTATTCATTCATTCATTCATTTGAAGAGAACATATCTAAAATAGCAGTGACAACTAAAATCACTATTTGATTAAAAATGGGATGATCCACTCATTTTCCAAGACCTGTCATCTTCATCCTTCTGAAATAATTGATAACTATAAGGGGATGTGAGAGAAATATTTATTATTTTGGTTAAAAATTTTGGATGGTTGATTGGGATTGGCATATCTAGATTACTATGTGTAAAATGGATAACTGATGAGAACTGACTGTAGAGCCCAGGAAACTCTACTCAGTGGTCTGTGGTGACCCAAATGGGAAGGAAATCCAAGGAAGAGGAGATGTATACACACGCCAATCTAACAGTTATTCTCCCATAAAAAATTTTAGATAGTTGAATAATGTTTCTTGAATTTTTGACTGACAGATTGATCAAACACTAATATATGATTACTATGCGCAGACATCATTATAAGTGCTCAATTAAATATACAGAAATTATTTAAAATACATAATATTCAAGTACATACATAGAATTTATAGACCAAAATTACTAAGATATTTGAACAAGGTCACAAAGCATTCAGTGTTAGAATGATGATTTTAACCTGTGTATTCTGATTCAAGAATCTGTGCTCTAACTACCATATTAGGAAATAAACACATGTTTGTAGAAATTTCCATTTGGACTTCCTCATAACAAACTTTACTTCTTTGGTCAAATGACAATATGGGAAATATTATGATTGTATAACATATTTATTCCTTAGCTACAGATCTAGTAAATTTTTGAAATAATATTGGAGTAGTTTTAGAGTCCAAGTAGGCTTATCATGAGATGAATTCCATTCAAGCCATCGTTCATTGCTTGGTGCTATAGCCTCCACTGTAATTAAGAAAAGAAAAGCGTGTTCTAATCTCCAGATTAATAAAAAAATTAGAGCCACCTTATTGAAAAATACTCAGAAAATCTCAGGGTTTCATTTTCTGATTGTACAGTTAGTCCTTTCTCTTTGGAGAATGCCAGGAAGAAGATTCTGAGAATGTATTTGCCTTATTACTCTAGGTCTTCTGAATCTGTGAACTAAATTGACTTAGGAATTAATTCAATACTCATGATTCTATGATTTCAAATACAGGTTCCATTTTCTAAGCCTAGTCTTATTTGATTATCAAAATTATTCATAAGTAGAAGATTAGCAGCTTACCCATCATGTGATCTTAGCTGGTACTCGACTCCTACACATGAGATGCTTCTAATTTTCACCCTGACCCTGTTGTTTACAATATTCAGTTTTCCCTGGTCATTTTGCCTCTCATGGATCCTGCCATGCCAACTAAAAATCAATAAGCCATCTTTAACTGAAGAGCGTTTCAAGAGTGTCATTATATTAAGGTATTTACAGTATATGTATTAATCATTGGCCACTCTTGAGATTCAGTCCCAGAAAAATCAACCAAGCAAACAATGAATAGCTTATTCTGATGACTGATTGGAAACCAACAGGGATGAAAATAATCTCCAAATAGAGATATATAAAAATAAAGAAGTTAGAATGGGGTTATAATCCGTAAATCACTCATTTTGCATCTGAATCCCCTTATAGGAACATTCATATGTCTACTTCACCAAAGCCTTGAGGAATTCATTAGTGAGTAAAGTGTCAGAATCTTTGAAAAGCATACTAATAGCTTTGGAAAACATTTATTTTTATATGGGTGAAGAAGGCAGCATAGAGTGATTAAGAGGGAAAACTGTGAACCCTAACAGCCCATTTTATACTTACTCACTGCCTATTAGTTTGGCAAATTGTATAAACATTCTATGCCTCTTTTTCTTCACTTGTAAAATAAGGATGACATAATGACCTAACAGAATCACTATTAGGGTTATTTGATTAATGTAAAGTGTCCCACCTTGTGCAATCTGAAAACCTTATATGATTTCCTAAAGCCTGGCAATCAGTGAGTTCCACTCGTGACTAATTACATAAAGTGTTGAAGTTCTTCAGTTTCTATTTTGGGATTTCACCACTAATGTTGGATTCAAGATAGCTGTTTTGTTTTGGCTTTTTTCCTTTCTGAATCTGGCCCCATGGCTCTGCTCTAAAAGTTGGAGTACTTGATTAAGCAAATATTTAGTATTTTCATCTTTTATACTAAAAAGTGAGTTCTGTAACCGATGAAGTCTTAAGGTCACACATTCTTTACTAGGTTCAGATGATTTGAAGAAAATTATACATATCTGATATAAAGGTAGGGAGGAGGGCATGGCAATCCACTCCAGTATTCTTGCCTGGAGAAGCCCCATGGACAGAGGAGCCTGGCAGGCTACAGTTCATGGGGACACAGAGTCAGACACGACTGAGTGACTAAGCAGCATAAAGATAGATCATACCACTAACTATATTATAAACTTCTGATTATACTTCTCTCCTCCGGTTTATCATCCTACATAAAGAAAACTTGTTAGTCAATTTGAAAAAATATTCCAATTCATATGGCAATTAAAGATGACTTTGAAATTTGCTAATGTGAATCCATCCAAAATTGAAAAATTTTGTGGTGAAATGTCAGTAGAAATAGCTCCATGACAAGATAGCTTTCAATTTTTTTCTTTGTTGTCTATCTAAATTCAAAATATACTGCCCTTTCAGCATACTCAGGGAATCAATAGTTCTATATAATTTTGATAGAGCAGAAATAAGTGAAATGGAGAGTAATGTAGGTCAATAACCCAGAAAATTCATATTAATAAAATAATGTGAATTATTTATATTGCACTAGCCTTATGACCTAAAAGATTTTGCTATTTTCTAGCCTGATGATCATTAACATTTAATTTTAATACTTTAGATATTTACTTTGTAGTCAAATTTCAAAATTTAAATTAATTGTGCAGATGCTTTTTCACATATGCATTGTCATGTAACAGCTGTGTTCTTTAGAATACGTTATCTTCAAATATGAGGATATTTAGTCAACGATGTAAATCACTCATAGATAATTGTATATTTTAATTAAAGAATAGATTTGTATAGAAAATAAACAAACCTCAATTCAGTTGATCAGTAAATTGTAAATCTGTAATTTCTGAAAAAGAATCACACCTTTAGCATTTTGTCTCCTAATTTAGCAGTTGCAAAAAGCATCTATGATGCATAAAGAAATCTACTATCTAGAACGCAGTTATCTATATTATCTCCATTATATTGATTCAAGCCAATCAGTCCTCCATAAGCAAACAATATTAAGCATTCAAAATATAAATCAGATCATATTGTTTCCATGCAAAGAGCTTTTTCCATTGACATTAGAATTGGAAGTTACTAAAAAAACTAAAAATAGAATTAGCATATGATCCAACAATCCTACTTTTAAATATATATCTAAAAGAATTGAAAATATGAAAAAGTAACTTCACTCATATTTCTTACAGCATAATCATTAAGTAGTCAAGAGATGATATAGACATAAAACTGAATATTCACTCTTAAGAACAAAATACTGGCATAAGTGAAAACATGGATGAACCTGCAGAATATCATACTAAGTAAACCATTCACGCGAGGACAAATACCATATGATTCCACTTGTATGTATTATAGTAACAAAACTGTTTGGACTCATAAAACCAGATAGTAAAACAGAGGCTGCTAGAGGATGGGGGGTGAGGGAAATGAGATGATGTTGTTCAGCGGGCATTAAGTTTTAATTATATAAGTTCTACAGTTCTGCTATCAAACATTGTGGCTTTAGTTAACAATAGTCTATTGTACACTTAAAATTTTGTCAAGATAGATCACATACTAAGTATTCTTACCAAATCACATTAAAAAAAAGATCAGCTGCACTAGGAAATGGAAAGAGGAATTATTCTGAGCAGTATGTGTACAGGACAAAGGCAAGGAAAAGCAAATATAATTTGGGTAGACCACATTATTTGGCAGGATCTTTGCTACATATAACTGTAGTATATGATGGTACATATAACTTTACATATGATGCTGTTGTTTAGTCATCCAGTCATATCCAACTGTTTGCCATCACTATGGCCAGGCTGCTCTGTCCGTGGGATTCTCCAACAAGAATACTGGACTGGGTTGCCATTTCCTTCTCCATTATATACAATAGTTCAGTTCAGTTGAGCTTCTCAGTCATGTCTGACTCTTTGCGACCCCTTGGACTGCAGCACGCCAGGCCTCCCAGTCCATCAAAAACTCCCGAAGTTTACTCAAACTCATGTCCATTGAGTTGGTGATGCCATCCAACCGTCTCATTCTCTGTCACTCTCTTCTCCTCCCACCTTGAAACTTTCCCAGCAACAGGACCTTTTCCAATGAGTCAGTTCTTTTCAGCTTCAGCATCAGTCCCTCCAATGAATATTCAGAATGATTTCCTTTAGGATGGACTGGTTGGATCTCCTTGCAGTCCAAGGGAATTTCAAAAATCTTCTCCAACACCACAGTTCAAAAGCATCAGCTTTCTTTATAGCCCAAGTCTTATATACATACATGACTAATGGAAAAACGATAGTCTGTTTTTTTTCATTTATTTTTATTAGTTGGAGGCTAATTAGTTTACAATATTGTAGTGGTTTTTGCCATACATTGACATGAATCAGCCATGGATTTACATGTATTCCCCATCCCTCTGGGTCTTCCCAGTGCACCAGCCCTGAGCATTTGTCTCATGCATCCAGCCTGGGCTGGTGATCTGTTTCACCTTTGATAATATACATGTTCGATGCTGTTCTCTCAAAACATCCCACCCTCGCCTTTTCCCACAGAGTCCAAAAGTCTGTTCTGTACATCTGTGTCTCTTTTCCTGTTTTGCATATAGCGTTATCGTTACCATCTTTCTAGATTCCATATATATGTGTTAGTATACTGTATTGGTCTTTATCTTTCTGACTTACTTCACTCTGTATAATGGGCTCCAATTTCATCCATCTCATTAGAACTGATTCAAATGAATTCTTTTTAATGGCTGAGTAATATGACTAGATGGACATTTGTTGGCAAAGTAATGTCTCTGCTTTCTAATATGCTGTCTAGGTAGGCCATAGCTTTTCTTCCAAGGAGGAAGAGTCATTTAATTTCATGGCTGCAGTCACCTACGGCAGTGATTTTGGAGTCCAAAAAATAAAATCAGCCACTGTTTCCCTATCTGTTTGCCATGAAGTGATGGAACTGGATGCCATGCTCTTAGTTTTCCCAATGCTGAGTTTTCAGCCAACTTTTTCATGCTCCTCTTTCACTTTCATCAAGAAGCTCTTTAGTTTCTCTTCGCTTTCTGCCATAAGGGTGGTGTCATCTGCATATCTGATTTATTGATATTTCTCCCAGCAAACTTGAAACCAGCTTGTGTTTCATCCAGCCTGGCATTTTGCATGATGTACACTGCATATAAGTTAAATAAGCAGGGTGACAATATACAACCTTGAAGTACTCCTTTCCCGATTTGGAACAAGTCTGTTGTTCCATGTCTGGTTCTAATTGTTGCTTCCGATCTACATACAAATTTCTCTGGAGGCAGGTCAGGTGGCCTGGTATTCCCACACTTGAAGAATTTTCCAGTTTGCTGTGATCCACACAGTCAAAGGCTTTGGCATAGTCAATAAAGCAGAAAGAGATGTTGTTCTGGAACTCTCTTGCTTTTTCAATGATCCAACAGATGTTGGCAATTTGATCGCTGGTTCCTCTGCCTTTTGTAAATCTACCTCAAACATCTGGAAGTTCACGTTTCACATACTGCTGAAGCCTGGCTTGGAGAATTTTGAGCATTACTTTGCTAGTGTGTGAGATGAGTGCATTTGTACTGTAGTTTGAACATTCTTTGGCATTGACTTTCTCTGGGATTGGAATGAAAACTGACCTTTTCCAGTCCTGTGGCCACTGCTGAGATGTCCACATTTGCTGACATATTAAGTGCAGCAATTTCACAGCATCATCTTTTAGGATTTGAAATAACTCAACTGGAATTCCATCACCTCCACTAGCTTTGTTTGTAGTGATGCTTCCTTACCCCCACTTGACTTTGCACTCCAGGATGCCTGGCTCTAAGTGAGTGATCACACCCTCATGGTTATCTGGGTCGTGAAGATCTTTTTTGTATAGTTCTTCTGTGTACTGTTGCCACCTCTTCTTAATATCTTCTGCTTCTCTTAGGTTCATACCATTTCTGTCCTTTATTGAGCCCACCTGGCAATGAAATGTTTCTTCAGTATCTCTAATTTTCTTGAAGAAATCTCTAGTCTTTCCCATTCTGTTGTTTTCCTCTATTTCTTTGCATTGATTGCTGAGGAAGGCTTTCTTATCTCTCCTTGCTGTTCTTTGAAACTCTGCTTTCAAATGGGTATATCTTTCCTTTACTTCTTGCTTTTGGCCTCTCTTCTTTTCTCAGCTATTTGTAAAGCTTCTTCAGACAACCATTTTTCCTTTATGCATTACTTTTTCTTGGTGATGGTCTTGATCCCTGTCTCCTGTACAATGTCATGAATCTCTGTCCATAGATCATCAGGCATTCTATCAGGTCTTGTCCCTTAAATCTATTTCTCACTTCAACTGTATAATCATAAGGGATTTGATATAGGTCATACCTGAATGGTCTAGTGGTTTTCCCTACTTTCTTCAGTTTAAGTCTGAATTTGGCAATAAAGAGTTCATGATCTGAGCCACAGTCAGTTCCCTGTCTTGTTTTTGCTGTCTGTATAGAGCTTCTCCATCTTTGGCTGCAAAGAATATAATCAATCTGATTTCGGTGTTGACCATCTGGTGATGTCCATGTGTAGAGTCTTCTCTTGTGTTGTTGGAAGAGGGTGTTTGCTATGACCAGGGCGTTCTCTTGGCAGAACTCTATTAGTCTTGCCCTGCTTCATTCTGTACTCCAAGGCCAAATTTGCCTGTTACTCCGGGTGTTTCTTGACTTCCTACTTTTGCATTCCAGTCCCCTATAATGAAAAGGACATCTTTTTTGGGTGTTAGTTCTAAAGGTCTTGTAGGTCTTCATAGAACCATTCAACTTCAGTTTCTTCAATGTTACTGGTCTGGGCATAGACTTGATTTACTGTGATATTGAATGGTTTGCCTTGGAAATGAACAGAGATCATTCTGTCATTTTTGAGATTGCATCTAAGTACTGCATTTCGGACTCTTTTGTTGACTATGATGGCTACTCCATTTCTTCTAAGGGATTCCTGCCCACGGTAGTAGATATAATGGTCATCTGAGTTAAATTCACCCATTCCAGTCCATTTTAGGTCAATGATTCCTAGAATTTTGACATTCACTCTTGCCATCTCCTGTTTGACCACTTCCAATTTGCCTTAATTCATGGACCTAACATTCCAGGTTCCTATGCAATATTGCTCTTACAGCATGTGACCTTGCTTTTATCATCAGTCACATCCACAACTGGGTGTTGTTTTTGCTTTGGCTCTGTCCCTTCATTCTTTCTGGTTTTATTTCTCCACTGATCTCCAGTAGACTACATTTTGTCAGCACTCTCCACCATAACCTGACCATTTTGGGTGGCCCTTTACGGCATGGCTTAGTTTTATTCAGTTAGACAATTTGTGTTCCACGTGATTAGATTGGCTAGATTTCTGTGATTGTGGTTCCAATCTGTCTGCCCTCTGATGCCCTCTCTCAGCACATACCATCTTAGTGGGGTTTCTCTTACCTTGAATGTGGGGTATCTCTTGTATGTCTTCACGGCTGCTCCAGCAAAGCATAACTGCTGCTCCTTACCTTGGACACGGGGTATCTCCTCTCAGCCACTGGCTGCTCCAACACTTAAAAGTTCTTTATTTTAGGGATTTTCCTGGTGGCTCAGTGGTAAAGACTTTGCCTTCCAATGCAGAGGGCACAGGTTCGATACCTAGTTGGGGAGGGAAAATTCAACGTGACTTGCAACCAAAATACCAAAACATAAAAGAGAAACAATAATGCAACAAATATAATAAAGACCATTAAAAATGGTCCTCATCCAAAAAAAGGTCCTTTATCTTAAATTAAATTTCTTGTATCATAATCATTACACTATTTTTTAAACTGTCACTAATTCTCCTATTCTACCATATATACATGTGCAAACACACTAAAGGTTATATTAGAAAGATTATTATTCCTTGTTTACACACAAAACTAAATATGAATTTCTCAATAAAATTTGACAGTTTGACTAACAGCTCAAATAGCATCCTTTATTCCATTATTTAAAAATTCATTCAAAAACAGAGCTATTTCTTTTAAAAATATTGATCTTCGGTAATTTTACATATAAAAAGGACAAATGAGTAAGCATTCTGTTCAAATTAAGTTTCAATATAAAAATTTGAAACATGAAGAAACATAATTTACCTTGACACAATATCATTATTTGTTAAGATAAATTAATAAACAGCACCTTTGGGTGCAAGCAATTTATTCAATTTCTGTCAGTGTTGATTAGAATAACTGTCTAAACTGTAATAAACTGTGAATGTATTAATATATGATAGTGTCTTTTGTTTATTTAATGTGAACCAATTACCACTTATTCATTCCACCAATCATGATTTTCCATGAGTGATTCTGCTCTTGCTAACAGTGTTTAAATGAACAGGGCCATCTGTCACATTTTATTGTTGCCCAAAGCTATTATTTACTTTGAGTTAGAAATGTTGTGGTTATTTAAATAGGTAACATGCAACTTCACTAATTAGGTTTATTCAAGAGACATAATTAGCAATATCAGAAAGAGTAAGATACCACAAATGAAGACAACATAAATTGAACTTTAGTGTATTATATTGGCTAATTGTAACAATATTCAATTCAAATCATCAATGAAAATGTTCCTACTAAGTAGTACAATGGTTCTTATTATTAATATTTGGTGTTATAAGACTTCACCTTTACAAAATAGTTATGGTCAAACTAGTTGGATGTTAGTTGTACCAATAAGCTTATGACATTAGTTATAAAAATACTTATTTTCCAATAAATGATGACTTTTAGGATTTGTTATCTTCTATGTCTTGTTTCGCTACTATTTGTTTATATTTTCAGAAGACAAGGTGTTTTCAAGTTTATCAAATAATTACTTCCACTATGACTAAATTGGGCACCCCAGGTGGTGCTAGTAGTAAGGAATCTGGCTGCCAACGCAAGAGACATAAGAGACACAGGTTTGATTACTGGGTTGGGAAAGTCCCCCAGAAGGGGCATGGCAACACACTTCAGTATCCTTGCCTGGAGAATCCCATGGACAGAGGAGCCTGGTAGCCTATGGCCCATAGGGGCACAAAGCGTCAGACACAACTGAAGTGACTTAGCATGCATGCATGGCTAAATTAAGCTCATATCTATTTTTCACGAATTATTTTGAATGCCAAAATTGACTTATTTTTTCAGATTTTAGATTGACGTATTTTACTTTCCTTATATGTTCCATGCTATAATCATTCATTTCTCTCATTCCATAACTACAAAGTGTTTGAAATATTTCTCTAACACATGAGGACCAGTTATTAAAATTTTCAGGAGGAAATGCTGCTCCAGAGTTAAAGACTGCCTGCTTACAGTAACAGTCAGTTTCTCCAGTTGTATTTTCTCCAATGAACTCAGAAAATTTGGCTTGGCATTAAAACACCTTCAACCTTTTGAGCAAAGGGATCAAGCCAAATAAAGATTTTTTGGAAATACTGACATGTAAAATTATAAATCATTAAGTATGCAGATATATGCCTAGCAGTGACAAACCATGATTTATACTATGGCAAAAGGTATAGGGATCCTGTAAGGAATTTACTGCATTCTGTGCAAATGTATTTATTGAGAATAGTTGCTCTTTGCCTAGTATTATTAAAAGAAAATGTGAGAACAATATATCTACTACCAAAGCATATCTAGAAATATATACAGAGCACAAATTACTGATGAATATGATACTCATTGAAACTAGCCTAACAGTTCAGTTCAGTTGCTCAGTCTTGTCCAACTCTTTGTGAACCCATGAATCACAGCATGCCAGTCCTCCCTGTCCATCACCAATTCCCGGAGTCTACTCAAACCCATGTCCATTGAGTTGCTGATGCCATCCAACCATCTCATCCACTGCCACTCCCTTCTCCTCCTGCGTTCAATCTTTTCCAGCATCAGGGTCTTTTCAGATGAGTCAGCTGTTCACATCAGGTAGCCAAAGTATTGAAGTTTCAGCTTCACCATCAGTCCTTCCAATGAACACCCAGGACTGATTTTCTTTAGGATGCACTGATTGGATTTCCTTGCAGTCCAAGGGACTCTCAAGAGTGTTCTCCAACACCACAGTTAAAAAGAATCAATTCTTCAATGCTCAGTTTTATTTATAGTCCAACTCTCACATCCATACATGACTATTGGATAAACCATAGTTTTGACTAGATGAACCTTTGTTGGCAAAGTAATGTCTCTGCTTTTTAATATGCTGTCTAGTTTGTTCATAACTTTTCTTCCAAGGAGTAAGTGTCCTTTAATTTCATGGCTGCAGTCACCATCTGCAGTGATTTTGGAGCCCAAAAAATAAAGTCTGCACTGATCTCCAGTAGCATATTGGGTACCTACAAATCTGGGGAGTTCATCTTTCTGTGTCCTATTTTTTTGCCTTTTCTTACTGTTCATGGGGTTCTCAAGGCAAGAATACTGAAGTGGTTTTCCATTCTCTTCTCAGTGGGAAACTACACTATATTGTATATTTTCTCTATAAATTAGAGTTACACTGTCCCCAGCCTTGGGATTTGAACATGCTGTTCATTGAAATTAAAATTTAGTGGTATGTTTTGAATCCTGTCAAGAACCTTATCATATGCTATTACTCACAAAGAAGCTTCAGTGTTTGTAGAAAACATACTTTATTAAAGAGAGCTTTGAATATGCAAGTCTACTGTCTGTTAATGGAGAAAAGATGAAGACCATAGTGCATTATAACAAGGGCATTTCTGAAGCTGGATTCGTAAAAATGTAATTACAATACAAGTTTTACTGAGATAAATATGCATTATCAGTAATTATCATTTTAATTTGCTGGGTTTTAATTATGAAAGTAATACAACGGCAGTGCTAGTTTTAAACATTATTATTAGTGACAAATTTTCACCTATCTTCACACAGGTATTCATGAAACACTGACTGTAGTTATCACACATGTGCAATTTAACTTGCTTAGTTGTGTTATACTGTCCTGAGACAACTTATGAATATTTTAAAAATGGATCAATCAATTCATGGTATGCCCCTAGTTCATGTATATTAGATTTAAACCATAACTTGAGTCTAAAATCTTAAATTACACTTAACTGTAATAGTAAGCATTGATAACATTGATTTCTATATGCTTCACTCCGTTCATCTTGGTTTTGATTGTATTATCACAAGTCTCTAAGCTTAATATTCCTTTTCTTCTTTTGCTTACTATAACAGAAAGTAATTGAATGCAAGTGAACTCACAGCAAGAGTATTATGTAGATTTATGGTTGTTTTTGAAAGTAATCCAGCCTTGAATAACCCTATAGTCAGGAAATACTGACCATTCCAGGCTTAGAATCAATCACATAGCCCAATAAGACTACAATTTACTTTCCTACAAATCTTGATTTTTAAACACCTTTTCAACATGACTTTTTGCAACCCATGGACTGTAGCCCACCAGGTTCCTCCATCCATGGAATTCTTCAGGCAAGAATACTGGAGTGGGTTGCCATGCCCTTCTCCTGGGAATCTTCCCAACCCAGGGATCAAACCTGGGTCTCTTGCACTGCAGGGAAATTCTTTATCAACTGAACCACCAGGGAAGCCCCAGACACCAGTTAAGACTATATTAACACAAATATTTTAAATAGGTATTACATATGAGTGGAGGTATGCTTACTTTCATATCCTTTTTTAAAACATCAAAGGAGGTAAAAGAGAAAAAAAAAAACAGTTATCAGACAATAGTTTCATGATGCTATGAGTTTAGATTGCCAATTAAATATTTAAATCTTTAAGAAAAAAACAATGGGGTGTCCTACAGAATGCTCAACATCTTTGCAACATCTTGACCATGCTGTTTATGTACTCTGTGCTCCTTAGTCACATCACTTAAATTCAACATATTGAAAATTTAAATTGTGTATTCCATAGGTCTCTATTAAGAAAATTACTGAGCAAATTTTAATAATAATTTTGACAGTGTTATAGCCTGATTTAATCTGAGACTTTCAGAGCTCAGCATTTTGGTAAGAATGCACAGCTATGAACCTTGGCAGATTCACCAAATAGTAGAGAGAAGATGACAAAGAGAGACACACATGGCCCTGGTTCTATCACCTCTCCATCTGCCTACACAACATCATCGCCAGTGGAGAAAATGTGGTTTGTCCACAGAGCTTCTCATAGTCCTGTCACTGTCATTGCTGTCACTGAAAAGGAGACCCATTATTTCCAAGTGATAAAGCCTCTTCCCGCTCTCCTCACCACTGTATAGAAAGATCAGACCCTTTCCATACGTAGACCATCAAGAATATTCTCAACATACAAGACATCTCTGCTTATATCCTGTCACGGTAAGAATCACAAGACTCAACTGTTGTATTTCATTGCCTGATTTCTCATTCCCTTATAGCCCTGTAGTGCTCCTATTCTGGTTCAGTCACACATGCACTGAGGAAACTCTTACTCTGTGCTATCTTGAATTCACTGTCACTCTGCATATAAGTTAAATAAGCAGGGTGACAATATACAGCCTTGACGTACCCTTTTCCTGATTTGAAACCAGTCTGTTGTTCCATGTCCAGTTCTAACTGTTGCTTCTTGACTTGCATACAGATTTCTCAGGAGGCAGGTCAAGTGGTCTGGTACTCCCATCTCTTGAAGAATTTTCCACAGTTTGTTGTGATCCACACAGTTGAAGGCTTTGGCATAGTCAATAAACAGAAGTAGATGTTTTTCTGGAACTCTCTTGCTTTTTCGATGATCCACCAGTTGTTGGCATTTTGGTCAAATAGCACCAACCAAAGTTTTGTGTAAAAGAAGTTAATGTACGATGAAGCAATGAGTTTATCATCAAGTGCTCCAAAAAAAAAAATCTAGAACCTAATTCTTCATGATGAGCACTGAAGACCTAAATTATTTTTGAATTCATCTAGTCTGCTGGATATTACACTTACATAGGAAATACAACTGGAAACATCCCTGAGTGCACTAGAACTGGAAGGTTTCCTGCCTTGGCCACCTTTCCCCTTCTCAGTTAACAATCACAAGCAATCCTCTTGCACTGAAAGTTGGTAAGAGGTAAAGTAGGGTAATTCAAGATGCTCATATAATTCTAAAAGTGAACAATGAATACATATATCACCCTTGTTTCTACTGAGTTCTATGGATAAAACTAATCAAAAGAGAGCCTATTTGCCTCATAGAGATGTCTGTATAAAAAGAATAGAAAAATAATATATTTTAATATAATATTGAAATATTATATAAAGAAGGTATATACGCACACACATACATACATATCCAAACATACATTTAGAAGGCTTTTTAGCATATTTACTAATATCTTAATAATGCAGAGGAGTTAACCATGTGAAAAGCGGAGCAGTAGAAAATAATTGTTATACAGGAGGATATACTCTGTCATGATCCAGAGGTCAGATTATTTCCAACTAACCAAACAGTGACAACCAAATTTATGAAAATTTATATATTAACAATTGGAATAATCAAACCTGTACAATAAAATACTCTTAAACCAAGTACTATCAATTGAGCCAGACAGGATGGACTTTGAACTAGAGAAGTAAAGTTATTTTTAAATAAATGTATTTACTCTGTTAACTTATTAACTTTTGCTATAATAATCTAACTGTAAACATCTTTCCACTATTGCCTTAGAAATGCAAAACAAAAGAAATAATTGGTGTTATAAATTTATAAAAGTAATGAAGATTTATTTAGTTTTACATTATTTAAAGTAAGTTTTAATTTCCTAATATGTATGGGTTAGACAGTTATCATCTTTATTGCTTTTAAATTTAATTGGATGGTGTTATGAACAATATTGTATGCCCTTAAGATTCATGGTTTGAAGCCCTGACCCCTAGTGTGGGGTGCCCCAGTGGTGCTACTGGTAAAGAACCCACCTGCCAATGCAGGAGGCTTCAGAGACCCGGGTTCTATCCCTGGGTCAGGAAGATCCCCTGGAGGAGGATATTGCAGCACTCCACTATTCTTGACTGGAGAATCCCACAGACAGAGAAGCCTCGTGGGCTAAAGTCCATAGGCTCGCAAAGAGGTGGACACAACTGATGCGACTTAGCATCTAGCTACCCCTAGTGTCGCTGTGACGGCGCGATGGCGCATGAGCGCGGCCGAGAGGAGTTACCTCTCGTCCAAGGTAAGGAGTGGCTGCTGCGCTTTGCTGGAGCGGCCATGAAGAGATACCCCACGTCCAAGGTAAGAGAAAACCAAGTAAAATGATAGGTGTTGTGAAAGGGCATCAGACTGCAGACACACTGAAACCATAATCACAGAAACCTAGCCAGTCTGATCACATGACCGCAGCCTTGTCTAACTCAATGAAACTAAGCTATGCCCCATGAGGCCACCCAAGATGGTTGGGTCATGGTAGAGAGGTCTGACAGAATGTGATCCACTGGAGATGGGAATGGCAAACCACTTCAGTATTCTTGCCTTGAGAACCCTATGAACCATATGAAAAGGCAAAAAGATAGGACACTGAAAGATGAACTCCCCAGGATGGTAGGTGCCCAATATGCTACTCCAGATCAGTGGAGAAATAACTCCAGAAAGAATGAAGGGATGGAGCCAAAGAAAAAACAACACCCAATTGTGGATGGGACTGGTAATAGAAGCACGATTTGATGCTATAAAGAGCAATATTGCATATGAACCTGGAATGTTAGGTCCATGAATCAAGTCAAATTGGAAGTGGTCAAACAGGAGATGGCAAGAGTGAACATTGATATTCTAGGAATCAGCGAACTAAAATGGATTGGAATGGGTGAATTTAACTCAGATGACCATTATATCTACTACTTGAGCAGGAATCCCTTAGAAGAAATGGAGTAGCCATCATGGTGAACAAAAGAGTTCGAAATGCAGTACTTAGATGCAATCTCAAAAATGACAGAATGATCTCTGTTCATTTCCAAGGCAAACTGTTCAATATCATGGTAATCCAAGTCTATGCCCCAACCACAAACATTGAAGAAGCTGAAGTTGAACAGTTCTATGAAGACCTAAAAGACCTTCTAGAACTAACACCCAAAAAATATGTCCTTTTCATTATAGGGGACTGGAATGCAAAAGTAGGAAGTCAAGAAACACCTGGAGTAAGGAAAACTTGGCCTAGGAGTACAGAATGAAGCAGGGCAAAGGTTAACAGAGTTCTGCCAAGAGAACGCCCTGGTCATAGCAAACACACTCTTCCAACAACACAAGAGAAGATTCTACATCACCAGATAGGCAACACCGAAATCAGACTGATTATAGCCTTTGCAGCCATTGATGGAGAAGCTCTAAACAGTTAGCAAAAATAAGACTGGGAGCAGACTGTGGCTCAGATCATGAACTCCTTATTGCCAAATTCAGACTTAAATTAAAGAAAGTAGGGAAAACCACTAGACCATTCAGGTATGACCTAAATCAAATCCCTTATGACTATACAGTGGAAGTGAGAAATAGATTTAAGGGACTAGATCTGATAGACAGAGTGCCTGATGAAATATGGACAGAGGTTGTTGACACTGTACAGGAGACAGGGAGTAAGGCCATTCCAAAAAAAAAGAAATGCAAAAAAGCAAACAGGCTGTATGAGGAGGCCTTAGAAATAGCTGTGAAAAGAAGAGAAGTGAAAACCAAAGGAAAAAAGGAAAGATATACAAATTTGAATGCAGAGTTCCAAAGAATAACAAGGAGAGATAAGAAAGCCTTCCTCAGCAATCAATGCAAAGAAATAGAGGAAAACAACAGAATGGGAAAGACTAGAGATGTCTTCAAGAACATTAGAGATACCAAGGGAACAGTTCATGCAAAGATGGGCTCAAAAAAGGACAGAAATTGTATGGACCTAACAGAAGCAGAAGATATTAAGAAGAGGTGGCAAGAATACACAGAACTGTACAAGAAAGATCTTCACGACCCAGATAATCATGAAGGTGTGATCACTCACACTCACCTGGAACCAGACATCCTGGAATGTGAAGTCAGGAGGGCCTTAGGAAGCATCACTACAAACAAAGCTAGTGGAGGTGATGGAATCTCAGTTGAGCTATTTCAAATCTTAAAAGATGATGCTGTGAAAGTGCTGCACTCAATATGTCAGTAAATTTAGAAAACTCAGCAGTGGCCACAGGACTGAAAAAGTCAGTTTTCATTTCAATCCCAAGGAAAGGTAATTCCAAAGAATGTTCAATACTGCACAATTGCACTCATCTCACACACTAGTAAAGTAATGCTCAAAATTCTCCAACCCAGGCTTCAGCAATATGTGAACAATGAACTTGCAGATGTTCACGCGGGTTTTAGAAAAAGCAGAGGAACCAGAGATCAAATTGCCAATATCTGCTGGATCATCAAAAAGCAAGAGAGTTCCAGAAAAACATCTATTTCTGCTTTATTGACTATACCAAAGTCTTTGACTGTGTGGATCACAATAAAGTGTGGAAAATTCTGAAAGAGATGGGAATACCAGACCACCTGACCTGCCTCTTAACAAACCTGTATACAGGTCGGAATCAACAGTTAGAACTGGACATGGAACAACAGACTGGTTCCAAATAGGAAAAGGAGTACGTCAAGGCTGTATACTGTCACCCTGCTTATTTAACTTATATGCAGAGTACATCATGAGAAATGCTGGGCTGGTTGAAGCACAAGCTGGAATCAAGATTTCTGGGAGAAATATCAATAACCTCAGATATGCAGATGACACCACCCTTACGGCAGAAAGTGAAGAAGAACTAAAGAGCCTCTTGATGAAAGTGAAAGAGGACAGTGAAAAAGTTGGCTTAAAGCTCAACATTCAGAAAACTAAGATAATGGCATCTGGTCCCATCACTTCATGGCAAATAGATTGGGAAACAGTGGCTGACTTTATTTTCTTGGGCTCCAAAATCACTGCAGATGGTGATTGTAGCCGTGAAATTAAAAGATGCTTACTCCTTGGAAGGAAAGTTATGACCAACCTAGAAAGCATATTAAAAAGCAGAGACATTGCTTTTCCAACAAAGGTCCATCTAGTCAAACCTATGGTTTCTCCAGTGATCATGTATGGATGTGACAGTTGGACTATAAAGAAGCTGAGCGCCGAAGAATTGATGCTTTTGAACTGTGGTGTTGGAGAAGACTCTTGAGAGTCCCCTGGACTACAAGGAGATCCAATCAATCCATTCTAAAGGAGTTCAGCCCTGGGTGTTCTTTGGAGGGACTGATGTTGAAGCTGAAACTCCAATACTTTGGCCACCTGATGTAAAGAGCTGACTCATTGGAAAAGATCCTGATGCTGGGAAAGATTAAGGGCAGGAGGAGAAGGAGAGGTCAGAGGATGAGATGGTTGGATGGCATCACCGACACAGTGGACATGGGTTTGGGTGGACTCCGGGAGTTGGTGATGGACAGGGAGGCCTGGTGTGCTGCGGTTCATGGGGTCCCAGAGTCGGACACGACTGAGCGACTGAACTGACTGACTGACTGACCCCTAGTGTAGCTGTATTTGGAGATAGAATCTATAATGTAATAAAGGCTAAATAAGCTTTTGAATTGGAGAAGGCAATGGCACCCCACTCCAGTACTCTTGCCTGGAAAATCCCATGGATGGAGGAGCCTGGTAAGCTGCGGTCTATGGGGTCGCTAAGAGTCAGACACAACTGAGCAACTTCACTTTCTCTTTTCACTTTCATGCATTGGAGAGGGAAATAGCAACCCACTCCAGTGTTCTTGCCTGGAGAATCCCAGGGACGGAGGAGCCTGGTGGCCTGATGTCTATGGGGTCGCACAGAGTCAGACACGACTGAAGTGCCTTAGCAGTAGCAAGCTTTTAAATGCAGAACCTTAAGCTGATAGGATTGGTGCCCTTATGCGAAAATGAAGAGGTACAAGGAAGCTTTCTCTGTGCATATACAGAGACTACAGTGAGTAGGGGGCTGCCTGCAAGCTGGAGCTCTTACCAGAAATAGAATCAGCTGGCACCTTGACATGGGACTTCTAGCCTTCAAAATTGTGATAAAATGACTTTTTGTTGTTTAAGTTACTCATGACTGGAGTTTTGTTACAGTACCTTTAACAGACTAATACAGTTGTGATCACAGAATATTGTGTCTGTGATAATGACTAAAATGCTATAGGTGCTGAATGATTTGAAAAGTAGACAATTTTGTAAAGGATTTATTTCTATTTCCCAATTAATACATCCTTAAAAGGATTCTGGAAATATGAACAACTTGTGCACAACTTGTAAGAGCTAGGCTGAGCAAAAAGGACTCTGTTCTACAAATATTGGAAACTTGTGCTCTAATCACTGATTGGTGATTCTTGTCATAGAAGTGCAAACAAAGCAGGAGTGGCCATTGTTGATATGCCTTCTCCCATTTCTATAAGCCACTTTGCCTCTGGGTAAAGTGAATTCCAGCCAATTTAAAAGAGTGGTCCCAAGTGAGGTCAGGTCTGGTTTGCGGAAACCCCTAAACGTCCCCAGCCAGGGCTGCAGAGAATGGGGCTGGGGTTAGGCTGCTGGCACTGAGCCAGAGTTTCTGCTGAGTCGGAGATCTCCATTGTGTTCTTGTGCACTGGATTTTGGAACTCAAGAAAAGGCCCTTTAATTTCAGGTGAAATTCCTCTTCGTAGATTGGACCTATGTTGGTCTTTGGAGAGAGATCAAGCCCTGAGGCTTTGGAGTGGGAGCACAGACTCCAAGACCCCAGACTACCAGAGAACTAACCCTAGGGAGTATATCAAATGGTGAGAACTCACGCAAAGGAAACCACATGAATACAAGGCCCAGGATCACCCAACCACCAGTAGTACCCTGTGCAGGACGCCTCATCTAAACAACAAACCAAACAAAAATACAAACCCAATCATCAGAACACAAGATTACCGCTTCACTTAGCCTTGCCCATCAGAGGAAAAACAAACAAAAACTCAGCACAAATCTCACCATACACGAAGTTTACACAAACCACTAGACCAACCTTAGGAGGGGAGAAACCAAAAGGAAGAAAGAATTCAATCTTGAAGCCGGGAAAGGAGACCTCAAACACAGTAAGTAAAAAAATAGTAATAATAATGAAAAGGCCTTTAATCCATTTTGAGTTTATTTTTGTGTATGGTGTTAGAAAGTGTTCCTGTTTCATTCTTTTACAAGTGGTTGACCAGTTATCCCAGCACCACTTGTTAAAGAGGTTGTCTTTTTTCCATTGTATATCCTTGCCTCCTTTGTCAAAGATAAGGTGTCCATAGGTCCGTGGATTTATCTCTGGGCTTTCTATTCTGTTCCATTGGTCTATATTTCTGTCTTTGTGCCAGTACCACACTGTCTTGATGACTGTGGCTTTGTAGTAGATCTGAAGTCAGGCAGGTTGATTCCTCCAGTTCCATTCTTCTTTCTCAAGATTACTTTGGCTATTTGAGGTTTTTTGTATTTCCATACAAATTGTGAAATTCTTTGGTCTAGTTCTGTGAAAAATACCGTTGGTAACTTGATAGGGATTGCATTGAATCTATAGATTGCTTTGAGTAGAATAGCCATTTTGACAATATTGATTCTTCCAATCCATGAACACGGTATGTTTCTCCATCTGTTTGTGTCCTCTTTGATTTCTTTCATCAGTGTTTTATAGTTTTCTATGTATAGGTCTTTGTTTCTTTAGGTAGATATACTCCTGAGTATTTTATTCTTTTTGTTGCATGGGAATGTATTGCTTCCTTAATTTCTCTTTTCTGTTTTTTTCATTGTTAGTTCATTGTTAGGAATGCAAGGGATTTCTGTGTGTTAATTTTATATCCTGCAACTTTACTATATTATTGATTAGCTCTAGTTACTTTTCTGGTTAGAGGTTCTAGGGTTTCTAGTAGAGATCATGTCATCTTGCAACAGTGAGAGTTTCACTTCTTCTTTTTCCTATCTGTATCCTTTTATTCTAGAGGAGAACATAGGCAAAACACTCTCTGACACAAATCACAGCAGGATCCTCTATGACCCACCTCCCAGAATATTGGAAATAAAAGCAAAAATAAACAAATGGGACCTAATGAAACTTAAAAGCTTTTGCACAAGGGAAACTATAAGCAAGGTGAAAAGACAGCCTTAAGAATGGGAGAAAATAATAGCAAATGAAGAAAACAGACAAAGGATTAATCTCAAAAATATACAAGCAACTCTGCAGCTTCAATTCCAGAAAAATAAATGAATCCCAATCAAAAAATGGGCCAAAGAACTAAACAGACATGTCTCAAAGAAACATACAGATGCTAACAAATACATGAAAAGATGCCTCAACATCACTCATTATAGGAGAAATGCAAATCAAAACCACAATGAGGTACCATACTCGCCAGTCAGGATGGCTGCTATCCAAAAGTTACAAGCAATAAATGCTGAGGAGGGTGTGGAGAAAAGGAACCCTCTTAAAAATTGTTGGTGTTGAATCGCAAACTAGTTTACAGCCGCATTGGAAAACAGTTGTGGAGATTTCTTAAAAAACTTGGAAATAGGAACTGCCATATGGACCCAGCAATCCCACTTCTGGCATACACACTCTGAGGAAACCAGATCCTGAAAGAGACACGGTTGCACACCAATGTTCATCGCAGCACTTGTTTATAATAGCCAGGAAGGAAAACCTAGATGCCTGCAGCGACGAATGGAAAGGAAAGCTGTGGTACATATACACCATGGAATATTACTAGCCATTAAAAAAGAATTCATTTTTGAATCGTCCTAATGAGTATGGATTGAAATGGAGCCCCTTATACAGAGTGAAAGTAAGCCAGAAAGATAAAGAACATTACAGCCATATAACACATATATATGGAATTTAGAAAGATGGTAACAATAACCCTATATGCAAAACAGAAAAAGAGACACAGAAATACAGAACAGACTTTTGAACTCTGTGGGAGAATGTGAGGGTGGGATATTTCAAAAGAACAGCATGTATACTATTTAGGGTGAAACAGATCATCAGCCCAGGTGGGATGCATGAGACAAGTGCTCGGGCCTGGTGCACTGGGAAGACCCAGAGGAATCAGGTGGAGAGGGAGGTGGGAGGGGGGATCGGGGTGGGGAATACGTGTAAGTCTATGGCTGATTCATATCAATGCATGACAAAAAAATAAATAAATAAATAAAAATTTAAAAAAAAATAATGAAAAGGCAGAGAAATACTACACAAATGAAGGATCAGACTAAAACACAGAAGTCCAAATAAATGAAGAGGAAATAGGCCAACTACCTGAGAAAGAATTCAGAATAATGACAGTAATGATGATCAAAAACCTTGAAAACAAAATAGAGAAAATGCAAGAATCAATTAACAAAGAAAAATTGTTAGAATAGTTAAAGAATAAACATACAGATACAAACAACACAATTACTGAAATTAAAAATAGTTAGAAGGAATCAATAGCAGAATATCTGTAGCAGGAAAACAAATCAGTAAGCTGGAAGATAAAATGGTGGAAATAAGTTCTGAAAAGCAGAATAAAGTAATAAGAATGAAAAGAACGGAGGATAGTCTCAGACTACTGGGACAATATCAAACACATTTGGTTTATCAAAAACATTCAATTTATAGGGGTTCCAGAAGAAGAAGAGAAAATGAAAGGGTATTAGAAAATTTTTGAAGAAATTATCATTGAAAATTTCCCCAACATGGAAAAGGAAATAGTCAATCAAGTCCAAGAGGCACAAAGAGTCCCATACAGGATATACCCAAAGAGAAACATGACAAGACACATAATAATCAAACTAACAAAGACTAAACAGAAAGAAAGAATCTTAAAAGCAGCAAGGGAGAAGCAACAAGTACAATACAAGGGAAACCTCTTACACTTAACAGCTGATCTTTCAGCAGAAACTCTTCAGGCCAGAAAGGAATGCAGGATACATTTAAAGTATTGAAGGGAAAAACTACAACCAAGATTATAGTATCCTGCAAAGATCTTATTCAAAATTGATGGAGAAATATAGAGCTTTTCAGACAAGGAAACGTTAAGAGAATTCAGTACCACCAAACCAGCTTTACAACAAATGTTAAAGGGACTTATATAGTCAAGAAAAAGGAGAAGAAAAAAAGATCTACAAAATTATTTCCAAACAATTGAGAAAATAGCAATAGGAACATATATATCAATAATTGCTTTAAATGTAAATGGATTAAATGCTCCAACCAAAACACACAGACTGGCTGAATGGCTACAATAACAAGATCCATATATATACTGTCTTCAAGAAACCTACATCAGACCAAAAGTCACATATAGACTGAAAGTGAGAGAATGGGAAAATGTATTCCATGCACGTGAGAAGCAAAAGAAAGCAGGAGTAGAAATCCTCATATCTGATAAAATAGACCTTAAAATAAAGATTACAAGAGATTAAGAAGGACACTACATAATGATCAGGGGATCAATCCAAGAAGAAGACATAACAATTGTAAATATCTATGCACCCAACTTTGGAGTACCTAAATACATAAGACAAAAACTAATGGGCATAAAAGGAGATACTGACAGTAACACAAAAATAGTAGAGACTTTAACACCCCACTCTCACCAATGGACAGATAATCAAAACAGAAAATAAGGAAACACAAGTCTTAAATGATACATTAGATGAGCCATCATATTGATATTTTCAGGATATTCCATCCAAATGCAGAAGAATACACCTTCTTCTCAAGTAGACATGGAACATTCTCCAGGATAGACTATATCCTGGGTCACAAATCAAACCTCAGGAAATTTAAGAAAGTTGAAAGCATATCAAGCATCTTCTCTGACCACAACACTATGAGATTAGATATCAATTACAAGAAAAAACTGTAAGAAACATAAAGAGATGGAGATTAAACAACACACTTCTAAATAACCAACAGGTTGCTGAAGAAATCAAAAGGGAAATCAAAAATTTTCTAGGAACGCATGAGACAAGTGCTCCGGCCTGGTGCACTGGGAAGACCCAGAGGAATCGGGTGGAGAGGGAGGTGGGAGGGGGGATCGGGATTGGGAATACATGTAAATCCATGGCTGATTCATATCAACGTATGACAAAACCCACTGGAAAAAAATAATAATAATAATAATAAAAAACCTATAGGAAATAGAAATAGCAAAAAAAAAAAAAAATGACAATGAAAACAGGACAACTCAAAACCTATGGTATGCAGCAAAAGCAGTTCTAAAAGGGAGGTTTATAGAAATATAATCCTACCTAAAGAAACAAGAAAAACATTGAATAGACAACCTAACTTAACACCTAAAACAAGTAGAAAAAGAAGAACAAAAAACCCCAAAATTAGTAGAAGGAATGAAACCATAAAGATCTGAGCATAAATAAAAGAAAAAGAAATGAAAGAAACAATAGTAAATATTAATAAAACTAAAAGCTGGTTCTTTGAGAAGATAAACAAAATTGACAAGCCTTTAGCCAGACTAATCAAGAAAAAAAGAGAGAAGAACCAACTCAACGAAATTAGAAATGAAAAAGGAGAGGTTACAACAGACGATGCAGAAATACAAAGGATTATAAGAGACTATTATGAGCGACAACACTGTATTATGACAATAAAATGAATAACCTGGAAGAAATGGACAGATTCTTAGAAAAGTTCTAACATCCAAGACTGAACCAGGAAGAAATAGAAACTATGAACAATCCAATTACAAGCACTGAAATTGAAGCTGTGATCAAAAATCTCCCAAAAAACAAAAGCCCAAGTCCTAATGGCTTCACAAGAAAATTCTATCAAACATTTAGAAAAGAGCTAATGCCTTTCCTTCTAAAACTCTTTCAAAAAACTGCAGAGGAAGGAACACTTCCAAACTCATTCTACGAGGGCCCCATCACCCTGATACCAAAATCAGACAAAGACAACACACAAAAAGAAAAATACAGGTAAATATCACTGATGAACATAGATGCAAAAATCCTCAACAAAATTTTAGCAAAAAGAATTCAGCAACAAATCAAAAAGCTCATACACCATGATCAAGTTGGGTTTATTCCAGGAATGCAAAGATTCTTCAATATACAGAAATCAATGTGATACACCATATTAACAAATTGAAACATAGAAACCATATGGTCATCTCAATAGATGAAGAAAAAGCCTTTGACACAATTCAACACCCATTTATGATTAAAACTCTTCCAAAAATGGGCATAGAAGAAATCTACCTCAACATAGTAAAGGCCATATATGATAAGCCTACAGCAAACATTATTCTCAATGGTGAAAAACTGAAAGCATTCCCCCCAAGATTAGGAACAAGACAAGGGTGTCCACTTTCACCACTATTATTCAACTTAGTTCTGAAAGTCCTAGCTACAGCAATCCTAGAAGAAAAAGAAATAAAAGGAATCAGGATAGGAAAAGAAGAAGTTAAACTCTCACTGTGTGCAGATGACATGACACTGTACATAGAAAACCCTAAAGATAGTATCAGAAAATTACTAGAACTAAACACTGAGTTTAGCAAAGTTGCAGGATACAAAATCAATACACAGAAATCACTAGCATTTCTATATGCTAACAATGAAAAACCAGAAAGAGAAATTAAGGAATCAATCCCATTCACCATTGCAACAAAAATAATTAAATATCTAGGAATAAACTTACCTAAGGCAACAAAAGAACTGTACACAAAAAATTATAAGACACTGCTGAAAGAAATCAAAAACAAAAGCAGATGAAGAGATATTCCATGTTCCTGGGTAGGAAGAATCAATATTTTGAAAATGACTATACTACCAAATGCAACTACAGATTCAGTGTGACCCCTATCAAATTACCAATGGCATTTTCCACATAACTAGAACAATAATTTCAAGATTCCTATGAAAACACAAAAGTCCCCGAATAGCCAAAGAAGAATGGAGCTGGAGGAATCAACCTTCCTGACTTCAGATTGTACTACAAAGCTACGGTCATCAACACAGAAAAACAGAAGACATGAAAACAGAAACAGACCCATGGAACAAAATTGAAAGCCCAGAAATAAACCTATGCACCTATGGGTACCTTATTTTTTACAAAGAAGGCAAGAATATACAATGGGGCAAAGGCAGCCTCTTCAATAAATGGTGATGGGAAAACTGGACAGCTACACATAAAAGAATGAAAGTAGAACACTTCCTAACACCATGCACAAAGATAAAGTGGATTAAAGACCTAAATGTAAGACCAGAAACTATAAAACTCTTAGAGGAAAGCAGGCAGAACACTCGATGACATAAATCAGAAGATCCTCCCTGAACCACCTCTTAGAGTAACAGAAATAAAAACAAAAGTAAACAAGTGGGACCTGATTAAACTTTAAAGCTTTTTCACAGCAAAGGAAACTATAAGCAAGGTGAAAAGACAACCCTCAGAATGGAAGAAAATAATAACAAATTAAACAACTGACAAAGGATTAATTTCAAAAATATACATGAAGCACATACAACTCAATGCCAGAAAAATAAACAACTCAATCAAAAAGTGAGAAAAAGATTTAAACAGACATTTATCCAAAGAAGACATACAGATGGTTAATAAAAACATGAAAAGGTGCTCAACATTTCTCATTATTAGAGAAATGCAAATTAAAACTACAAGAAGATATCACCTCACACTGGTCAAAATGGAAATCATCAAAAAGTCTACAAACAATAAATCCTGGAGAGAGTGTGGAGAAAAGGGAATGCTCTTGCACTGTTGGTGGGAATGTAAAATGATGCAGCCACTATGGAAGACGGTATGGAGATTCCTTAAAAAACTAGAAATAAAACCACCATATGACTCAACAATACCACTCCTGAGGAAACCAAAACTGAAAATGACACATGTATCCCATTGTTCACTGCAGCACTGTTTACAATAGCTAGAACATGAAAGCAACCTGGGTGTCCATTGACAGAAGAATTGATGAAGAAGTAGTGGTATATATACACATATATACCAGCCATAAAAAGGAGTGCATTTGAGTCAGTTCTGATGAGGTGGATGAACATAAAACCTATTATACAGAGTGAACTGAGTCAGAAAGAGAAAGATAAATATCGTATTCTAACATATATATGGACTGTAGAAAATTTGTACTGAAGACTTATTTTCAGGCCAGCAATGGAGAAACAGACATAGAGAATAGACATGGACATGGGGAGAGGGGAGGAGGGGGTGAGATATATGGAAAGAGTAACATGGAAACTTACATTACAATATGTAAAATACATAGCCAACAGGAATTTGCTGTATGGCTCAAGAAACTCAAACAGGGGATCTGTATCAATCTAGAGGGGTAAATGGGGTGGGAGATGGGAGGGAGGTTCAAAATGAAGGGTATATATGTATACCTATGGCTGATTCATGTTAAGGTTTGATATAAAACAACAAAATCCTAAAGCAATTATCCTTCACTAAAAAAATAAATTGAAAAAATAAAAGAGTGGTCCTCTTTTTCCTCCCTCTTCACAAGAGGTGAAGAGACATTATATATTTATGAAAAATTCAATACAGCAGAAAGAAATGAAATATCAGTATTTATATACCAATAAAGAGATCAATAAAATATGTAAGGCAAAAATTGAAAGAATTAAGGGAATAATAGAGAGCTGTAAAATAATAGAGGCATCAATACCCCACTCTCAATAATGGATAGAATAAACAGAAAGAAGTAAAGCAATCAACTACTTGATGCAATACACAAACTAGATTTAATAGGGATGTGCAGAACGTTCATCCTGAAACAACAAAGTACACATTCTTCTCAAGTACACTCAGGACATTTTTCAGGATAGATCATAGGTTAAGCCACCAAAAGTTATTCTCTCAAAATTCTCCAACCTAGGTTTCAACAGTATGTGAACTGAGAGCTCCCAGTGCTCAAGCTTTCCAAATGGAAAGGAACCAGAGAACAAATTGTCAACATCTGTTGGATCATCGAAAAAGCAAGAGACTTCCAGAAAAACATCATCTTCTTCTTCACTGACAATGCTAAAGCCTTTGACTGTGTAGATCACAACAAACTGTGGAAAACTCTTCAAGAGATGGGAATACCACACCACCTTACCTGCCTCCTGAAAAACCTGTATACAGATTAAGAAGCAACAGACAGACCTGGACATGGAGCAACAGACTGGTTCCAAATTGGGAAAGGAGTACATCAAGTCTATATATTGTCAATCTGCTTATTTAACCTATATGCAGGGTACATCATGTGAAATGCTGGGCTCAATGAATCACAAGCTGGAATCAAGATTGCTGGGAGAAATATCAATAACCTCAGATACACAGATGACACCACCCTTATGGCAGAAAGCAAAGAGGAACCAAAGAGCCCCTTGATGAAGGTGAATGAGGAGAGTGAAAAAGCTGGCTTAAAACTCAACATTCAGAAAACTAATGTCATCACATCTGGTCCCATCACTTCATGGCAAATAGATGGGAAAATAATGGAAACAATGAAAGACTTTATTTTCTTGGACTCCAAAATCACTGCAGGTTGTTTCTGCAGCCATTAAATTAAAAGATGCTTGCTCCTTGGAAGAAAAGCTACAACAACCCTAGACAGTATATTAAAAACCAGAGATACCACTTTCCTGACAAAGGTCCATATACTCAAGGTTACAGTTTTTCAAGTAGTCATGTACAGATGTGAGTTGGACCATAAGGCTGAGTGCCAAGCAATTGATGCTTTTGAACTGTGGTGTCTGAGAAGACTCTTGATAGTCACTTGGACTGCATGGAGATCAAACCAGTCAATCCTAAAGGAAATCAGTCCTGAATACTCATTGGAAGGACTGTCACTGAAGCTGAAGCTCCAATACTTTGGCCCCCTGATGCAAAGAGATGACTCATTAGAAAAGATCCTGATGCTTGGAAAGATTGAAGGCAGGAGGAGAAGGGGACGACCGAAGACAAGACAGTTGTGACTCAATGGACATGAGTTTGAGCAAGTTCCAGGAGATAGTGAACACAGGGAAGCCTGACATGCTGCAATCCATGGGGTCTCAAATAGCTATACAAGACTGAGCAACTGAATAACAACCACAATGGAAGAAGTTAGAAGTCAATAACAGAAGGGCTTCCCAGGTGGCGTGAGTGGTAAAGAATCTGTCTGCCAATGATGTTGATGCCAGAGATGGGGGTTCAATCACTGGGTCAGGAAGATAGATCCCCTGGAGAAGGAAATGGCAACCCATTCCAATATTCTTGCCTTGAAAATTCCATGGACAAAGAAGCCTTGCAGGCTATAGTCCATGGCATCTCAAAGAGTCAGACAAGAATATGTATGCAACAAGACCACCACCATATCAACAGAAGGAAAAACTGGAAATTTCTTATTGTAGAATTAAACAACAGAGTCTTAAACAAGCAATATGAGAGTCACAAGTTAAGTTTTATTATGGGCAAAATGACTACAGCCTGGGAAACATTCAACCTAGATAGCTTTGAGAAATTGCTCCAAAGAGATAGGGGGAAGGTCAGTATATGTGTGATTTTGGTGAAGGTGGAAAACATGTATTCAAGCACATGATTTTTGCAGAAAGTTTGTGCTAGTCACAAGGAGCAGTTATCAAGTATGATTATAGTGCTTTTCTAGATATGAAGAGATACAAGAATTGGGCTCATAAAATCGGCTCCAAAAATACGTAACTATTGGAAGACCAGTTTTGCTAGTTTTTCTAGAGCAAACAGTACTGCATTTCTGTTCTTCATAATGAATTCCTTTCATGGGGGTGTTGAAAATCAGCAGCTGCAGTACGATATGATGTAACCATTGTAGACGTAGATGACAAGTGCCAATTTGTAGTTGACAAGATAAAGTATATGTTATGCTAACTGCTTATTTAACTTATATGCAGAGTACATCACGAGAAACGCTGGACTGGAAGAAGCACAAGCTGGAATCAAGATTGCCAGGAGAAATATCAATAATTTCAGATATGTGGATGACACCACGCTTATGGCAGAAAGTGAAGAGGAACTAAAAAGCCTCTTGATGAAAGTGAAAGAGGAGAGTGAAAAAGTTGGCTTAAAGCTCAACATTCAGAAAACTAAGATCATGGCATCTGGTCCCATCACTTCATGGGAAATAGATGGGGAAACAGTGGAAGCAGTGTCAGACTATTTTTTTTTTGGCTCCAATATCACTGCAGATGGTGACTGCAGCCATGAAATTAAGACGCTTACTCCTTGGAAGGAAAGTTATGACCAACCTAGATAGCATATTAAGAAGCAGAGACATTACTTTGCCAACAAATTTCCATCTAGTCAAGGCTATGGTTTTTCCAGTGGTCATGTATGGATGTGATAGTTGGACTGTGAAAAAAGCTGAGTGCTGAAGAATTGATGCTTTTGAACTGTGGTGTTGGAGAAGACTCTTGAGAGTCCCTTGGACTGCAAGGAGATCCAACCAGTCCATCCTAAAGGAGATCAGTCCTGGGTGTTCATTGGAAGGACTGATGCTGAAGCTGAAACTCCAGTACTTTGGCCAACTCATGCGAAGAGTTGACTCATTGGAAAAGACCCTGGTGTTGGGAGGGATTGGCAGCAGGAGGAGAAGGGGACGACAGAGGATGAGATGGCTGGATGGCATCACCGACTCGATGGACATGAGTCTGAGTGGACTCTGACAGTTGGTGATGGACAGGGAGGCCTGGCGTGCTGCCAGATTCATGGGGTCACAAAGAGTCGGAGACGACTGAGTGACTGAACTGAACTGAATTGAACACATATCAGTAGAGCTTTCAATTTAGTCACTCAGTCATGTCCGATTCTTTGCGACCCCATGGACTGCAGTACACCAGGCTTCCTTGTCCATCACCAACACCCAGAGTTTACTCAAACTCATGTAAATTGAGTCAGTGATACCATCCAACTATCTCATCCTCTGTATTCCCCTTCTCCTCCTGCCTTAATCTTTCCAAGCATGAGGGACTTTTCAAATGAGTCAGTTCTTCACATCAGGTGGCCAAAGTATTGGAGTTTCAGCTTCAACATCAATCCTTCCAATGAACACCCAGGACTAATCTCCTTTAGGATGGACTGGTTGGATTTCCTTGCAGTCCAAGGGACTCTCAAGAGTCTTCTCCAACACCACAGTTCAAAAGCATCAATTCTTCAGCACTCAGCTTTCTTTATAGTCCAACTCTCACATCCATACATGACTACTGGATAAACCATAGGTTTGACTAGATGGACCTTTGTTGGCAAATCAATATCTCTGCTTTTTAATATGCTTTCTAGGTTGGTCATAACTTTTCTTCCAAGGAGCAAGCCTCTTTTCATTTCATGGCTACAGTCACAATCTGCAGTAATTTTGGAGCTCAAAAAAATAAAGTCTGGGAAACAGTGAAAACAGTGACAATCTATTTGTCATGAAGTGATGGGACTAGACACCTTGATCTTAGTTTTCTGAATGTTGAGTTACTAGACACCACGATCTTCGATTTCTGAATGTTGAGTTTTATGCCAACTTTTTCACTCTCCTTTTTCACTTTAATCAAAAGGTTCTTTAATTCTTCTTCGCTTTCTGCCATAAGTGTAGTGACATCTGCATATCTGGGGTTATTGATATTTCTCCCAGCAATCTTGATTCCAGCTTGTGCTTCTTCCAGCCCAGCGTTTCTCATGATGTACTCTGCATAGAAGTTAAATAAGCAGGGTGACAATATACAGCCTTGACGTACTCCTTTTCCTATTTGGAACCAGTCTGTTATTCCATGTCCAGTTCTAACTGTTGCTTCCTGACTTGCACACAGATTTCTCAAGAGGCAGGTCAGGTGGTCTGTTATTCCCATCTCTTTCAGAATTTTCCACAGTTTGTTGTGATCCACACAGTCAAAAGCTTTGCCATAGTCAATAAAGCAGAAATAGATGTTTTTCTGGAACTCTCTTGTTTTTTCAATGATCCAACAGATGTTGGCAATTTGATCTCTGGCTTTTCTAAATCCAGCTTGAACATTTGGAAGTCTACAGTTCATGTTTTAGGAAGTCTGACTTGGAGAATTTTGAGCATTACTTTGCTAGCATGTGAGATGAATACAATTGTGTAATAGTTTGAGCATTCTTTGACATTGCCTTTCTTTAGGATGGGAATGAAAATACATTTTCCAGTCCTGTGGCCACTGGTAAGATTTCCAAATTTGCTGGCATACTGAGTGCAATACTTTCACAGCTTCACCTTTTAAGATTTGAAATAGTTCAACTGGAATTCCATCACCTCCACTTGCCTTGTTCATAGTGATGCTTCTTAAGGACCACTTGACTTCGCACTTCAGGATGTCTGGCTCTAGGTGAGTGATAATACCATCATGATTATCTAGGTCGTGAAGATCTTTTTTATATAGTTTCTGTGTATTGTTGCCACCTCTTCTTAATATCTTCTGCTTCTGTCAGGTCCATACCATTTCTGTCCTTTATTGTGCCCATCTTTGCATGAAATGTTCCCTTGGTATCTCTAATGTTCTTGAAGAGATCTCTAGTCTTTCCCATTCTATTGTTTTCCTCTATTTCTTTGCACTGGTCACTGAGGAAGGCTTTCCTATCTCTCCTTGATGTTCTTTGGGACTCTGCTTTCAAATGGGTATATCTTTCCTTTTCTCCTTTGCTTTTTGCTTCTCTTCTTTTCACAGCTATTTGTAAGGCCTCCTCAGACAGCCATTTTCTTCTTTGCATTTCTTTTTCTTGGGGATTTTCTTGTTCCCTGCATCCTGTATAATATCTGAACCTCCCTCCATAATTCATCAGGCACTCTATCAGATCTAGTCCCTTAAATCTATATCTCACTTCCACTGTATAGTCATAAGGGATTTGATTTAGGTCATACCTGAAGGGCCTTTTGGTTTTCCCCACTTTCTTCAATTTAAGTCTGAGTTTGGCAATAAGGAGTTCATGATCTGAGCCACAGTCTGCTCCTGGTCTTGTTTTTGCTAACTGTATAGAGTTTCTCCATCTTTGGCTGCAAAGAATATAATCAATCTGATTTCGGTATTGACCATCTGGTGATATCCATGTGTAGAGTCTTCTCTTGTGTTGTTGGAAGAGGTTGTTTGCTATGACCAGTGTGTTCTCTTGGCAAAACTCTATTAGCCTTTGTCCTGGTTCATTCTGTATTCCAAAGCCAAATTTGCCTGTTACTCCAGGTATCTCTTGACTTCCTACTTTTGCATTCCAGTCCCCTATAATGAAAAGGACATCTTAGTTCTAGAAGGTCTTTTAGGTCTTCATAGAACTGTTCAACTTCAGCTTCTTCAGCATTACTGTTCAGGACATAGACTTGGATTCCTGTAATACTGAATGGTTTGCCTTGGAAACAATCAGAGAACATTCTGTTGTTTTTGAGATTGCATCCAAGTGCTGCATTTCAGACTCTTTTGTTTCCTATCATAGCTACTCCATTTCTCCTAAGGGATTCTTGACCACAGTAGTAGACATAATGGTCATCTGGCTTAAATTCACCCTTTCCAGTCAATTTTAGCGCATGCTTCCTAAAATGTGGGTATTCACTTTTGCCATATCCAGTTTGACCACTTCCAATTTGCCTTGATTCATGGACCTAAGATTCTAGGTTCCTATGCAATATTGCTCTTTAGAGCATTGGACTTTACTTCCATCACTGGTCACATCCACAACTGGGTGTTGTTGTTGCTTTGGCTCTATCTCTCCATTCTTTCTTCTTCTCTGGTCTCCAGTAACATATTGGGCACCTAACCACCTGGGGAGTTCATCTTTCACTGTACTATCTTTTTGTCTTTTCATACTGTTCATGGGGTTCTCAAGGCAAAAATAATGAAGTGGTTTGCCATTCCCTTCTCCAGTGGACCACATTTTGTCAGAACTCTCCACCATGACCTGTTCATCTTGGGTGGCCCTACATGGCATAGCTTGTAGTTTCACTGAGTTAGAGCTTTGGAATAGCCATAAAATATCAAAGTAAATTTCAAGCCCATTGCCTTAACCACTAAGCCACAACGAAGTAAATATTAAAGCAAGTAATAGATGATATAAATAAGGCACTTCATAATTATAAATGGATTGATTTTTCAACAGAACCTCATGATCCAAAACATTTATGAACTTAATTTATATAGGTTTTAAATGTACAACACAAAATCTGAAAGCAATATAGGAGAAATGAATTTTGAAATTATAATTGAAGATTTTAGTAATGAAAATAATTAAATCATTAAGATAATAGAAATCTTAATAATATTATTTTGCTCAACCTAGCAACATTTATAAAACACTACATCCAACAACAGGAGGATATATAAGCATCTAAAGGAAAGACCCTGATGCTGGTAGGGATTGGGGGCAGGAGGAGAAGGGGACAACGGAGGATGAGGTGGCTGGATGGCATCACCGACTCGATGGACATGAGTTTGAGTGGACTCCGGGAGTTGGTGATGGACAGGGAAGCCTGGCGTGCTGCCATCATGGGGTCGCAAAGAGTCAGACACGACTGAGCGACTGAACTGAACTTAAAGTAAACACAGAATATTTACCAAAATTGACCATATCCTGGGCTCAGGAATAGGAAAAATCAAAATGGAATTAAAATAGATATCAATTTTTTTAAGTATCTTGACAATATTCAAATATATTGAAATTAAACAAAACACTTCCTATTAACATACAAAGAAGAAATGTGGGACAAGTTTGAGCAAAAAAATCAATCAAAATAAAACAAAATATATCAAGATTTATGGGATGCAATTTAAATGCTGTTAATATAAATTTTTATCTAAAATCTGAAGAAAGATTAATGATTCAATCAATGATAATTATTCCAATTTACAAAATTAGAAAAAGGAACAGCAAAGTAAGCCCAAATCAAAGAAAAATATAATACAGAGGAGGAATAAAGGAAATTAAAAATAAAACATTAAAAAAAAATCAGTGAAACCAAGCTGGTTTTTTATATAATCAATAAAACTGATAAAATTTTAACCAGATCAATCAGAACTGAAGGAGAAACATAAATTCCCACGATCATAATGAGAGAAGAAATATTTATTTTAGAAATTCTAGATATTAAATGGATGATAGACAATTATTTGTCAAAACTTCAGCAACTTAGATGCAAGTAACAAATTCTTACAAAAATTACCAAATACTTTTTTAAAAGATGGCAGTAATAGCTCTAATTTCAGGCTGTGTAGCCTTCAACAATTTATCCACACTGTCTGTAGCCTCTGTACCTTGCTTCCACATCTATAAAATAGAGATACTGACAGTACATTAGTTAGAGAATTGCACAAAGGGTGAAAGAATATGTGGAAAGTCCTCAATATAGTGTCTGACACATAATACGTGCTGTGTGTGATAGCAAAAATGGTTGTGGTTATAATTTCTTAGAATTTAACCTCCTTTTTGGTTTTCACTCAGGATTTTCCTCTTACATTTTGTCAGCTAAGTCATCCTTTTAAAAAACTTTTAACAAGCTTTAACATCCCTTTAAAAAGTTTTTAAATTAAAACTTTCATTTTGTTTCTGTCATAAAATAAAATCCCAATATTTCATGTATTTTTTTTTAAGAAATTAAAGCTATAATATATATTAAAGATGTCACCAGCTAGCTTATAGTGCTAACTTGACAAAATCTATGGTTGAATTACTGCTAAATTTTTGAATTGGGGAAGTCTTCAATATTAAAATAATTTATCAAACTTCACTTGATAATATTTATACTTTTAATATACTTTGAAAAAATATGATGATAGCTAGTCTATATTTAGTAACTTTAAAAATAAATTTTATTTTCTAATATAGCTTAGACACATATGCTTTCAGTTGTACATTTCTGTTAAAATGTAAAATGTACTCTACTGAAACATGCTTTTTTGCATAGGCTTTAATAAATTTCAGCACCTTCAATAACATGAACATACAAATACGTAGGAGGAGTCCTAATTTATTGCATTAATTTTATAAACAAATGTCTTATTTCTTCAAAGCAAAACAATAGGATGATTAATTTGGAAGACGAGGAAATGGAGGATAAAAATTATATATGATAGAGATACTAATAATTTTATTCATAATATCATTTTTCACAAAGTATAATATAATGATAAAAATAATTTTATTAATGAGTTTAAATTGTTGCAGTGAATTAAGTAATGTCTAAATCAATCTCTTCATTAAATAAAGTCTTTGTCCACCAGGTCATTGTCTTGCAATGTATTAAAAAAATTTTATAGCACGTAAGTCGATATTTGAATGGAGTTAGTGTGTCATTAGCAAATAGGATCAAATCCATTGACTTCTTTTTCTAAACACATTATATATAATTTCCAGTCTTTGCTTCCACTTAATGTAATATGTAGTTTCCTGTTAGTATCTACTTTTTAAGCACTTCCTACCCTCCTTTGGGTTTCCCTTGTGGCTCAGCTGGTAAAAAATCCACCTGCAATGCGGGAGATCTGGGTTCAATCCCTGGGTTGGGAAGGTCCCCTGGAGAAGGGAAAGGCTGCTTAATCCAGTATTCTGGCCTGGAGAATTCCATGGACTGCATAGTCCATGGGGTCACAAAGAGTCGGACACGACTGAGCGACTTTCACTTTCACTTTCCACCCTCTTTTAAACAAAAGGAAAATTATTGTGGGTTGTTCACCCTTATGCTTTATCTAAAGGCATTATATACAACTTCCAACATTTGCTCTCTCCCTGTAAAAAGACATAGTTTTCTGCTAGGATCTACTTATTAATTATATCTACCTTTTAGACAAAATGAAAATTAATGGGGTTTGTTCACCCTTGTGTTTCAACATATGTTGCATTAACCTGGCCAACAGTGCCCTTCCCCTTATTAAACACTGAATGTATTTAACTTTGTATTCAGTGGGAAAAAAATGCTTATGCAATCCAGTCAAAAACACTTAATCAATTGATCCTCTGTATATGTGTTAAAACCACAATGTGATCTGTACATGCAGATTTATGCCTTCCATTATAAATCACTTCTATGAAATACCTATGTTTAAAGATGTGTAAAATGTTAACAGCATACCAATGTTGTGTCTATATTTTAAGTGATCAGAGTTTTTATATGTTGATAAACAGTTATTCAATGAACCAGAAATATGGCTATAAGATCTCATAAACAGTGTGTCCTTTACAGGATACGTTGTGAGATTTATCTTAAAAAGCACTGTATGTTAGTGCTAGTGATAAAGTAATATACCAGGAATAGGTGTAGTTGGTTGTATGTAAGCAGTTTTTTTTTTAATGAACTTTTTTTTAAAAATTTCAACATTTAATGCTTCCTATACTGCTAGATATATGGCTTTAAAGAAACAATGTAACTCTTTTGCAATGATTTACTGAATGGATAGGGTCATACATTCTAGAGTGATATGAACTGTACATTTTTAGTGTGCTTAGTTACAGGCAACTGTCACTTCAATGTGCAAATATTAAAATGAAACAAATCTATTCATTTTCTCTTTTCCTATTGTTCAAAATAATGTGAGATAATCAATTTCCAATTTTTCAATCTAGTAAATCTCAGCATATTTTGTTAAAGATAAATAGTTGAATTGTTTAGAGTTAATGATCCAAACCATGTACACTCCTTCACAGACTTTGTACCAATTTAAACAAAGACATACAATCACAAATAGTTGACATTTTTATTTTTTCTTATTCAAAGTATCATACCTTCTAATATCATTATGATATCATATCGAACTTTGGCATTAAAACAAGAAAATTAATTTTTAATAAAATATATAATTGTTCTTATCATTTGTTATTTCTTGTATTACCCCAATAAAAAGTAGTTGTCACTAATTAGATTTATTATCACCATTACATTTTGATCAGTTTCATATTCTTTCTTCTTTGAAGGATATATCATATCCATATTACAGCATAACTAGTTACTTGTTTGAAAGGTGATGTTGAGTAGACAGATTTTTTTTTGTTTTTTAAAAGAGATATCATAAAATGAATACTATTGATATTATTTATTATATTTTATAGAAAAGTATCCATTTCAAAGGTATGGTATTATTCAGTTTTAAAATTAGTCATGTTCTGTTTTGTGATTTCAATCATATCTACAGTATAAATTATTTCATTTTACCAATACCACTAATTGGGTTTTGCTTCACTTTATTGTTTACAAATATATTTTCTTAGTGAGAATCTGAGTTTCAAAACTTTATCATTTCCTTCTCCATGAAGAACTTATGTTTTCTCGAAGGGAATGTCTGTGGTTTATAAATTTCTTGTTATTTTGTTTTCTGATAAAGTCTTTATATCCCCATTCATTTTTAAAGGATGTCTGGATATAGGTTTGTAGGTGTTTTTTGTTTTGTTTCTTAATTTTTTAACACTTTAAATATTTCACTCAGCTTTCTTATTGCTTGCTTAGTTTCTAATAAATCCATTGCAATTCTTATCCATGTCCTTCTATTTTAAAGTTTTAGGATGTTTTTTTATTTAATTTTGTTTATTTCAAGATTTTCTCTTTGTCTCTGGTTGTCTGCCTGAATAAGATATACTCACATGTAGATTTTTTGGTATTTATTCTGCACTGTGTTCCCTGGATCTATAGCTCTGTCTCCCTCTCTGTTTCCCCTTTTCTCTGTCCTCTCTCTCCTCTTCTCTATGCACTATGCATACCATTCACTATTTCCTGAATCTTTCACACCATGGGCACCACTAGAAAATGGGATTCAAGCTATTTTTATTGCCATAAATTCATCTAACATTTCCAAACAAACACCTTTGTTTCTATCTATCATTAATGACTCAGTAATTGTACACACATCTTTAGTAACAGTAACCCTAATAATCATTCATTTTCTGAGATCTGTATTCGTTTTAGGTGACAGTTTGAAAACATATTATGACATGTTGCCACATGTGACCCAAAATAAGAGATGAACAATATCTCAACCCATCTATGCCCTGCTGTAGAGACAATTTGACTGATTATCCACTTGTGCATTATGGCAATGGTAAATGCCTATAAAGTTTTCAATTCTTATTCTCAAGCACTGTACTTATCTTGTAACAGTTACTGTAACATTATCAGTAACGGCATTTTGCTGCCTGGACCCCATCCCTTGTTTACACTTAGCAAAGCACTAAGAGGAATGAAAATTTAATACATCTAAATGTGTTTAACTTCTTTTCAGGGAACAGATTACTCATTGCCTCATTGAGCATCAACAACATTTCAGGTATGCAATAAGTCAAACATTGACAGGGTTCCTGCTCAATAGTTCCATAATAAAACTGAGATAAGCAGAAGAAAGGATATAATTATGTATGTTCAACAGAAAGGCAAGTCGAAAAGCAGGAAGATTTTCAAGTAATGAGGGACTCTTCATTATTCATTTTAATACCTCTCATATTAGTGTCTTTCAGCTAAAACCTATTTACATATGAAATGTGAACAAATAAACTACTTGGTTTTTTTTTCATTTATTTTGATTAGTTGGAGGTTAATTACTTTACAATATTGTAGTGCTTTTTGCCATACACTGACATGAATCAGCCATGGATTTACATGTGTTCCCCATCCTGAACCCTCCCTCCCACCTCCCTCCCCATCCCATTCCTCTGGGTCTTCCCAGTGCACCAGCCCTGAGCACTTGTCTCATGCATCCAACCTGGACTGGTGATCTGTTTCACACTTGATAATATTCATGTTTCGATGCTGTTCTCTCAGATCATCCCACCCTCACCTTCTCACATAGAGTCCAAAAGTCTGTTCTGTACATCTGTGTCTCTTTTTCTGTCTTGCATATAGGGTTATCGTTACCATCTTTCTAAATTCCATATATATGTGTTAGTATACTGTATTGGTGTTTATCTTTCTGGCTTACTTCACTCTGTATATTTGCATATACAAATGCAAATAATACATTGAGCATATGGTTCTAAACAGTTTTCTGTTATTCCTGATATGAGAAAACCTATCGTGCCAACATCCAAAGGGATTAGTAGGCATCTGAATATTTTTATAACCCTTTACTTTTTTATTGAAAACTATATTAACACAATAAATAAGTAGAAAATATTTAGCAAATCAGCATCAGGCAATAATGATATTATTTTAACACACAATGGAATGACTAAGACAAGCCCTTTTATTTTTGTGGTCGTATTCTTTTGGTACTGTAATTTGTCAAATTTGGGAGAATTAAAATATTTCAATGCTGTCATAATATATTTTAAATGCTATCACAATATCTATTTTTCTAATAAAAGCAATATATTAATTGAATCTAAATATTAAAATGCTACATTCAACTAAGTAAAATTATAAGCTGTTAAAAGTTATTCAATAACTTCCAGTTTGGGAGTTTTTGTTTATTTTAATGACATAAGTCATTTCCACTCACTAATGAATTTTCTCTATTGGTAAACTATGTCCTTTGATAATTATTTTATTCAATAAATACAATGCATAAATTACTTATAGATATTTATTTATTATTGGTGCTCATCACTTATAGTGACATCCATTCACCTACCTTGATCACACAGTGGTATCATGTTTCTATGAAAAAAATCAAATAATATGTAAGATAATGAGGAGAAGGACTCAGAAATTAGGATAATACTTGCTGTATAGTATTTGTTTAATGAATATTTGTTGAATCTTTGACTGAATGAATTTATAGGACTGAATATTGGCTATACTGCTGTCTAAGGATAAGAGTATCCATCTTGTCAGAAGGCTTTAAGAAGGTCTTAAAGTATGTAACCCAATCTATCATTCTCCCTTGAGTCTTCTCAAATGTTTCTATCACTCGTCTGTTTCTGTCAATGATTCTCTGTTCTGCCATTTTCTATTTTCTCTGTTATATGTCACTGTCTGCATTTATGGACTACAGGTCTCTAGATTGATACTGCAAGTCCCTTCAAAGGGGTCTCTTTGTGTTTGATGTTTAGATAATGCAAAGCAGGCTCTCTATGTTTTCAGTTCCCACACAGTACTTCCATATATACAAAAACTTCAGTGACTGATGAAAAGATTAAAAGGAAAAAAAGGATAAACTTAAACTGTACTCTGATCATTAATCTTGCTGTAGTTAAAATCTCTCATGTAGTTACACACCTCACGATCTCAATGAGTCAAGAAGACTCAAGATTTTGCCCAATATGACAATGCAATCACTATTTACAGGGATCAGGAAGACTACAGGTTCAGAAGAGAAAGAAACAAGCTTAGTTCTAGATGTGTTAGTTTTGAGACACTCTGGAGATAGACTGAGAAAGCAGCAGAGGTATATATTAACTGTTCTTAGAGCTGTGTTAGAACTATAAATTCTATAAATATCAGAGTATACATATATTTAAATTTACAATATTGAATTAAATCACAGGAGTTGTGTGTAGAAAGAGAAAAGGTTAATAAGGAGAAATAATAGAACTAAGGAATGACTTTGGGAAGTAGAAGGTCAACGAAAAGAAATGACATCTTTTCTTCTTCCCAAAGAAAGGACTTTGGAAGTAGAAGGCCATGTGAAGAACAGTATTCCACAGTAAGGAGTGATCTTCTATCCTCTCATTTAAGAGAAGAAAACAATCAAAAATAAGAATATTTAAAGAAAATGTCTGTTTCTAGTTTATAGTAGATTTGAAATTTTACCCAATAGAGCTGAAATTTGAGCAATACTGCCAATAGTACGGAAAATGTATGATTGGATTTACCAACTTGGATATTTTTTGTGACCTTGACAAGTGCAGGTTTGACAGGATAATAGAAATTAATAAAAGAATCTTGAGAAATAATTAAATTAGAGACACTATAATTAGAGAATAGATAACTCCTTGAAGACTTTTTGTTTTATAGAAGAACATGGACAGAAGCTGGAGGGACGTGGGTCACTATATGAGAAATATCATGGATTAGTTCCATGCTGAGGGCAAAGATTCATGTGAAATAGAAAAGATGTTCATCTAGAAAATAAAGTGTATAACTGGCTAAAGTTATTTTTGATATAACATTTTATTTATAAAATTATTTTTAAAATACTGAAAGCCCAGAGATAAATCCATGAACCTATGGACAACTTATCTTTGACAAAGGAGGCAAGGACATACAATGGAAAAAAGACAATCTCTTCAACAAGTGGTGCTGGGAAAACTGGTCAACCACTTGTAAAAGAATGAAACTAGAACGCTTTCTAACACCATACACAAAAATAAACTCAAAATGGATTAAAGATCTAAATATAAGACCAGAAACTATAAAACTCCTAGAGGAGAACATAGGCAAAACACTCTCCGACATAAATCACAGCAAGATCCTCTATGACCCGCCTCCCAGCATATTGGAAATAAAAGCAAAAATAAACAAATGGGACCTAATGAAACTTATAAGCTTTTGCACAACAAAGGAAACTATAAGCAAGGTGAAAAGACAGCCTTCAGATTGGGAGAAAATAATAGCAAATGAAGCAACAGACAAAGGATTAATTTCAAAAATATACAAGCAACTCCTGCAGCTCGATTCCAGAAAAATAAATGACCCAATCAAAAAATGGGCCAAAGAACTAAACAGACATTTCTCCAAAGAAGACATACAGATAGCTAACAAACACATGAAAAGATGCTCAACATCACTCATCATCAGAAAAATGCAAATCAAAACCACAATGAGGTACCATTACACGCCAGTCAGGATGGCTGCTATCCAAAAGTCTACAAGCAATAAATGCTGGAGAGGGTGTGGAGAAAAGGGAACCCTCTTACACTGTTGGTGGGAATGCAAACTAGTACAGCCACTACGGAGAACAGTGTGGAGATTCCTTTAAAAACTGGAAATAGAACTGCCATATGACCCAGCAATCCCACTCCTGTGCATACACACTGAGGAAACCAGATCTGAAGGAGACACGTGCACCCCAATGTTCATCGCAGCACTGTTTATAATAGCCAGGACATGGAAGCAACCTAGATGCCCATCAGCAGACGAATGGATAAGGAAGCTGTGGTACATATACACCATGGAATATTACTCAGCCATTAAAAAGAATTCATTTGAATCAGTCCTAATGAGATGGATGAAACTGGAGCCCCTTATACAGAGTGAAGTAAGCCAGAAAGATAAAGACCAATACAGTATACCAACGCATATATATGGAATTTAGAAAGATGGTAACAATAACCCTATATGCAAGACAGAAAAAGAGACACAGATGTACAGAACAGACTTTTGGACTCTGTGGGAGAAGGTGAGGGTGGGATGTTTCGAGAGAACAGCATCGAAACATGGATATTATCTAGGGTGAAACAGATCACCAGCCCAGGTTGGATGCATGAGACAAGTGCTCGGGGCTGGTGCACTGGGATGACCCAGAGGGATGGGGTGTGGAGGGAGGTGGGAGGGGGGATCGGGATGGGGAATACATGTAAATCCACGGCTGATTCATGTCAATGTATGGCAAAAACCACTACAATATTGTTAAGTAATTAGCCTCCAACTAATAAAAATAAATGGAAAAAAATAAAATTTTTTTAAAAAGGAAGAAAATAAATACTGTTAAAAATATGATCAATAATTAAAGAAAATCAAACATGGTAGCTTCTGTTTAGGTAGTCTCTGTTATTTTCTTGCTTTGAATAAAATTAAAGTGGTGGGGAGAAATATCTGAAGAATAAAATGTTGTTCCTAAAACATGTATTCACTTCTGTGGTTAACAATTAACAATAAGTCTGCTCTGCTTTTAGAGAAAATGTGCAAATGTTAACATAAAAAATTGTTACCATAACTGCCTCTTTTTAGCAATCTTATAATCGTATTATGCCATAAGGTCGTTTAATGTCTGCATTCTCAAATTCTAAGTATTTGCAAACAAGAATAGTTTAAATTCACCTCATACTGGAACTTTTGAAGAACTACCATCAATATGTGGAGTAAATAGTAAAGATATATGTTACCCAATGTCGTTACATGAGCCAAACTGAGTTTTTGATCAATTAAAGGTTTTATAACTGTGCAGTTTTCAGTTTTTAAATTTGTGTCTGAGACACCTATAATTCACACATACTAGAAGTACCTGTCAGAGGAGAAAAGATGGCATTGGGTCCATCATGATTTCATCTTGAAAATTATCTTTTAATTTCATCAATTTACCTTGACGGGTAGAAACTAATACTGAGCTATCATTATATGCCCAGGCTCTAAGCTCAGGGCTTTGAATGAATCCCCTTACTGGAGTTGATTCAAGAAAGGGGAAAAAAATTTGAAGTAAGATTATTTAAAGAAACAGTCAAGGTTTATATTTCTAATTTATAGGAGATTTATAGTTTGAACACGCGTGTCTCTCTCTCCCTAAAACCTCAATATCCATTCTTTTTTTTCATGAAGTAAATGATGGAAGGAAAGGACAGAGAAATTTTTAAATGATGCTTAAGACAGAAAACAAGAAGTCATCCCTTTAAGGCTGATTTGAATTATGTTTTCTACAAGGTAACATGCAGGTAGGCAGGATTATTTGGTCACCCTAGACATCATTTTACTACTCAAAGTAGAAGCCATTCCTTGCATAAAAGGGAGTGGAAAAGTACAGTAAACGATGATGAGAGGAAAGAAGTTTGGATGAACGACCAGGAAAGAAAATCAATTGATGAACTAACTCTGTGAATATGACTGGAGGGCATACTGAGGGCAAGATTTCACACAGACTCTATCTACCCAGGCTACTAATAACTACCTCACTTTGCATTTTTCCCCTTGATCACTTGTCCATTTTCCAGTACTCTGAATCTAAATGCATTATTTTAATGTGTTTATTAAGAAATCTATATAATGGAGCTACCAAGGATTTCCCTGGTCGCTCAGATGATAAAAAATCTGCCTGCAATGCAGATTCTCTGGGTTCAATCCCTGGGTCAGGAAAACCCCCTGGGGAAGGAAACAGCAACCCATTGCCTAGAAAATTCCATGGACAGAGGAGCCAGGTGGGCTACAATCAATGGGGTCACAAACAGTTGGACACAACTGAGGGACTAACACCAACTGCATGATGGATACTCTACTACATATTGGGTATAAAATTATGACACAGTCTTTGGCCTCAGAAGTACATATTAATAAATTCCACTAAAGAAAAACAACACCAACAACAAACAGAACACTAACAAAACATAGGGATTCAAGTGCAATGATAAAGACACTAATTCAAGTGTAATAATTACAGTTTGACCTTGTTTGGATGGTTGCAAATGGAATGGACCTCAGCATTAGAAAGGTCTTCTTAAAACAAGAAAAATACAAGGGATCAGATAAATTAAAAATGCTTTGATAACATCAATATTAAAGATTTCTGCTCAGAGAAAAACATCCTAATTAGGCAAAGGTATTCACAGAATAGAATAATAACAGGAGCATGCATGCTTGCCAAGTCACTTCAGTCATGTCCGACTCTTTGTGGCCCCATGGACAGTAACCCACCAGGCTCCTCTGTCCATGGAATTTTCCAGGCAAGAACACTGGAGTGGGTTGCCATGCCCTCCTCCAAGGAATCTTCCCAACCCAGGGATCGAACCCATGTCTCCTGTGGTTCCTGCATTGCAGGCAGATTCTTTACCACTGAGCCACTGGGGAAGCCCCATAATAGGAGCACATAAGCCAAAACAACGACAACCAAACCAGATAGCCCAAAAGAAAATTAGCTGGAGAACGTAATGAGACAATCACCAGAGAGCAATGCAAATTATAATAAAACTATAAAGTGATTTTTAATTTAATCTTTATCAGAATAATTAAAAGATGAGACAATACCAAAATATCAGTTTGGAACAAAGAGAAAGACAAAATTAGGAAGCTGTGCAATGCAAATATTCATCTAGGATATAGAAGTAGAGGAACACTTATACCTTGCTTTTGTGGGAATGCATGGTGGTACAACCATTATGGATAATCAGCCAAATTAGTTACCAAGGAAGATATGATCTGGCAATTGTGCTCCTGGATGTTTATCTCAAAGACTTCTCAATCTTGTGGAGGCCTGTGGAGATGTTCACTTCAATACTATTTTTGGTAATGGTAATTTATAGAGTAATTGCGTGTATATTGCTTAAACAGAGAATAGGTATTATATATTAAACACCCTCAAATACCACGAACAATGAGAAACAACAAAGCAAATGTAGAGCTGGAAAAGAAGATCCAACCTAAAAATGTACTATCAATTGAAAAAAGAGCAGAATAATACATTAATCAAATAACATTTATATAAAGGTAACAGTAAATAGATTAAATCCCTTGCCTGTGGTAAAAGGGAATCAGTGTGAGAAACTGGGATAAAGGAGAACAAATGAATGAATAAATAAGAATGATGTTTATGTTCCTTGAGATGGGGAAATATTACCAAAACACACTGTTTTTCTTGCCCTTATAAAGAGAAGATAAATTAAAAGGAAGGAGTGATGTGATTTGTCAGGCATGGCTTGGATTCTTTGTAAAAATGCACTAGGCACTACTATAGAATGTATCTAGTGCCCCAAAAACTTAAAATTATACCCATATATTAAGAAGTCGTGAAAGAGAGAAGACACCTAGTCAGTTTTCAGGGTCATGCATAATCAGAAGGAAAATGAATTCAACTTAGGAACATAGTCATTCCTAGACCCTCAAACACTGTACAATGTCTGCCACAATGATCTCAATGTCTCAATGTTCACAATTACTAACTTTCTTACAGTGATGTTTAGATCCCTCATAGCTCAGTGGATAAAGAATCTACCCACAATGCAGGAGACCTGGGTTAGATCCCCAGGCTGGGAAGATCTTCTGGAGGAGGAAATGGCAACCCACTCCAGTATTCTTGCCTGTAGAATCCCATCGACAGAGGAGCCTGGGTAGGCTACAGTCCATGGGGTCCCAAGAGTTGGACAGACTTAGTGACTAAACCACCACCGTAGTGATGTTTTCTTTAGATTTCATTTTCCTGGATTTGGTATTATATGAAAAATGTGGGCAGGCATGCACTCTGTTTTACAATACATGTGAGTATTCAAAGGAACAAAATACTGCACCAAATTTTGAGATAGAGCCTGGTCAAAAGAGTGGAAATTAATTCAAGATTTCTGCTTCACAGAGGACTGCCTGTTGAATTGTAATAGGTTAATCATCTAGGAAAACTACTTTCAAATGGTAAAAATTATAAGTTCTACCATAAATCAAAGCCCATTGTGCCTGAATTGTAAGGTCATGGGTGACCATGACCTGAGATCTCCAGGCATACCAAGTGCACATTAATTCAATGTTTTCTAATATTAGAGTTATAGCAGAAATGAAAGCACACAGCTAGAATACTCCCAAGGCTTATATATTATGCAGGCAGCACAGAACAGTGATTATAAATCTCCTTCCAGACACAGCAAAAACCGACCTTACAAATCTGCCTTTACTGTAGGCAGCAAAGGGGTTAAGGATATGATAAGAAATTTTCCTAAATAACTTCCCAATGTCTTGATAAATGATGTCATCCATCACTACTAATGTGCACTAAGGAACAGAATTAATTATTTTGCAATCATGATCTGGTATAGAGATCAAGGTCATATTATTACATCAGCAGAACATTGACCGGTTGTGAATTATTCTTGATGAGACATTCAATTCTTAAATTCTGAGCTGGTAGTCACTGGAGGCCTATTAACAATTACAGATTAGAAGGCATTTTATACAAAACCGTTATTCACAGCTCCTACACACTGCCTCTGTGAATTACTATAATGCACATGGTCTAGGAAACTAACCTCTAAAGCATATTAAGCATCTGGGTGGAATATTTAAAGAAACTGTCTGTATGATTATTTATATACGTACTCTAGCATTTAGAAACTTTATAATAATTCTTCTCTATATCTTGAAACACCACAACAGTCACTCTATTCTCACCACTTTTTTTAAGTTCAAACTTCAAATGATATCAGATAAAATATTTAGCATTTTATCAAATATTAGATAAAATTAAATTTCTTATTAATTTCCAGTGTATGCATGCCAAGTCACCTGGAGATGTCATTTTTTTTCAGATGATCCAGTTTTAAGACTTTGAGAACCTGAGTATTAAAAAAGAACGAGGGCAAAACACTGGAATAAAATCTCCATGGCGAATTAGGACCATGAAGTCAGTCTAACATCACCTGACAATTTTAAAGTTGATTTCTCTAACTCAAGAAAATGTGATATGAATAAATATCCAATTGTATCAATAAACTAGCAAAATATAGGTACTGTGACTTTAGTACCTAAACTTCACGGTTCTTAAAGACAAAGTTTATATCTCTTTTCTTAGACAAGGAATTACTAGCATATATAATATGTCTCATGTACAGTAGCTCTTCAGTACTTGCTTAGCAAATAGATGATTAAATTAGAATGTCTGCTTTTCACGCTCTCTTACATTTTACATTGAGTATGGGATCTTCCCAAATTTTATTAGAGCAAAATTCTTTCTTATTCCAAATGTATTATACCATAGAGTTCAGGACTATTAAGAAATTATAAAATCTCTTGGAAAATAATTATAATTTACATAATCTGAAAATAATAAATTTAAAATGTGTGCTATATAAAATATTTATACATATTTTAAGTAAATTGAGCAATCCTCCATGTATGATTTATAATGTATGCCCATAAGGATTTATGCCTATGTTGCAAAAAAACTTTATTTTTTTTTCCATTTATTTTTATTAGTTGGAGGCTAATTACTTTACAATATTGTAGTGGCTTTTGCCATACATTGACATGAATCAGCCATGGGTTTACAAGTCAGATTTATAAATCAGATGAGATATTTAAAAACAAACACTGGCTCTAAAGTTTTTGATAAAAATATCACACTGAGTCACAAACTGAAGAACTCTGTGATATCCAAGCAGTGTAAATGCAAATAAAACCACAAATAGGAATATAATGCATAATTACTTGAAAATTAAGAAGAATTAAAATCTTCAGATAGCAGAAAAGTATTACCTATGTTATTATTTATAGGAGAGAGTGTTGTCCTCATTGGATTTAACTTTACTCCTGACTAAATATCTCAGCATAATTCACAAATATATGCACTATTATACATGTTTAAAAGGGACTGTAGAAGATTGTTACCCCCAACAATCTTATTAGCAATCTTAACAACGATCTTATTTTTTCCAAAGGAAAAGTTTATTATCCTTTGACAGTGAATTGATAAATTATCAAATTGTGTTAAACCAGAATACAGTATATAATAAAATGCACAGAGTAAAAATGTATTATAAAACTATATTGAATGAAAAGACTCAAAGACAGAGAAAAAAATTACAAAGTGAGTAAACTCTATTTACACAAAATTTCAGAGTAAATAAAAATCTAACAAAAGGCTAGGAATGATGATTATATTCTAGAGAAACGTGACCATAAGGAACAAAAGATGAGTCTCGGAGGAGCAGAGGTCTAGCAATTTTAGATTTCTTGACCTGAGTAGTAGTAACACTATAATTCAGTATTCAGTTGAGCTTTTAGGTTTTATGTATGTGTTGCATTTCAAAATAAAAGTTGAAAAGTCTATCAACTATGTTGCTACCGCAAATTCACTAACTTAAAACAATAGAAAAATATAATCTTACAGTTCTGTAGGTTCAAAACTTGACACAGGTCTTCTTGCTGGTCTAAAATCCAAGTGTTAGCAGAGTTGTGTTTCATTCTGGAGGTTCTCAGAAGAAAGTTCAATTTCTTGCCTTTTCTAGCTTCTAGAGGCCTCCCACATTTGATGGTTCCTGACTCCCTTTCTTTCATCTTTAAAGTCATTAACGTTGTTTCTCTCTGACCTTTCCTCTTTAATCATATCTCCCTTTGATTGTTCTCTTCTGCCTCCCTCTTTCACTTTTAAGGATCCTTGTGGTTACATTGATGTCACCTGGATAATCCAAGTTAACCTCCTTAGGTTAAAATCTCCTGATTGGCAACTTAATTGATCTGCAACCTTAATTCCTTCTTACAAAAAAATTAATGTTTCTCAGATTCTGAGGATTAGTATGTGAGCATTTGGGGGAAGTTATTATTCTAACTACAACAACTCTAAACAACATCCCATAATATTTAAAGAGACAATGTTATTTCTGTCCAGGTCCATGGTTAACAAGAAATACCTTCAATTTTTTTTTTCCCAAGTCTACAGAAGTATTCGTTACTAATGAAATGATGAGCCACAGCAGAACCAGGCCAGTTAATTTCCCCCACTTTTTTCTTGACACTTCTTAACTCTATGGAAACAAAAAAGAAGTTTACAAATTTTAATTGTTTTCAAAAATAAATTTAAAACACTATTTCTCACAAGATGATAGTGTTTAACCACATATCTTCACAACACTTTCCAAGATATGATACTTTCTGGTTTGTGTTCTTTTTTTTTGTATACTAAAAGGTTCTAGGAAATATATTTTTGTATTAATATATACATTTTTATAAAATATAATACTTTTAGCATCTAATAAGTAAAAATTTTTAGAAATTTTATCTTATTTTGAAGTTTGCAGAGACTAATTTTAATTTATTTGGAACAACAATACTTTTAAAATTTTTTTGTATATTAATTGTTTATATTTCAATTTTCTTCCTAAATTCAAGTGGGTATCAGAAAATTATAACGCAGTTTTGAAGGTTCTACATAGAAATTGTTGCCTATCAGATATTTACATATTTGAAATTTATAAAACATTTACAAGTTATTCTATAGTTCATAATCATTACTAATTTATACAGAATTGCTGAGTTAATTTAAATTCAATAAGCTTTATTTTTACACTGTCAGATACATTTATCTCTCATAATACACTTTACTGCAATTATTCCCTTTTCTCTGAAGTTTTTTAATTTTTATTTCTACCTCCCATCCTATGTGTCAAAACCCCTCTAAATTTTTTTATTTTATGTATATGGCGTTTTCTGCTTTGGGTCAATTTTTATTTTTTACAATCAATAAAATACCACAGCTCATGGCTGGAGCCCCTTGATACTCATCAGAGTAAAACTATACAAATGACCTCAAACAGCTCATTTCAGATGAGCATCCCAAATTTCTGATTTTATGCAAATTTTAGCCTAATTATCTGAAAGTTTTTAGAACAATGACCTCAGGATTATGACCCTTCTCCATAAACATCTTCCTGCACTAATAGGCTCTGGAAAGCCACTTTCTTCTTTCTTACCATGTAAATGGAAATTGCTGAACTTATATGCACTTTATTGTTATTAAAAACCAGAATCAGTGGGGAGTCTCAGCAGAGGATGATGAAATATTCCCAAACTACTGAATAAGGGAGAATGTCTAGGACATTATCACCTTCATGTCCCATCTAATAGAGAATTTACCTGAGGAGAAATCACCCACTGACTTTAAGAGTTACAATGTGTCCTTTATCTGACCCTTAGAGATTCAGAGAATAAGAGTCATTCCTTAGAATTATTTCAGGGAAGTTGATTATCTGGAATTTACCTCTGTATTTCAAGAAAGCAGTTATTAATAAAGTATTTTAGAAATAAATATGAACATAATCCTAATATATGCCCATGGTTTCAAAAAGCAAATTTCATTTGAGAGTTTGTGCTCTTCAATTTTTTAAAATTAAATATACTTCACAATGTTATTGAATATTTCACATTTATGCTAAAATATACTTGTGACATATGTATCCTTTTGTGAAGTAGAATATTAAAAAGGAAATATCACTAAACCTCACAAGTACAAATAACAAAGCAACTTCCTTAAAGGATTATAATTTTATTACTAATGTAGCACTACATGTCTCTTATGTTGCAAATATGACTTTATATATTTATTATTTTTTATCTCAGCCATAGGAAAATTCAGTTAGAAATATAGGCATGAGTTTTAAAACTTACTTAGGATTTTATTAAAGAAAAACCAAAGGGTGAAATTATTGGCAATAGGGTTATGCTTTCTAGTTTATTGTTGCATTGGAACAAAGACAGAAATCAAAACAAAACCAAATGAAGTTTGAACACCAACTATTAAAATTAGCTAAGTTGATCAAACCTTCAAGTTACGTGACACACCAATAATATGCGGAATGATCACTACGAAAACTGATTCTCCTGTTTTCTGAATTTGAGAAGCATATTCCAGCTGAGCTAATTAAAACACTAAAGGATGATGTTGTTAAAGTGCTGCACTCAATATGCAGGCAGATTTGGAAAACTCAGCAGTGGTCACAGGACTAGAAAAAGTCAGTTTTCATTTCAATTCCAAAGAAGTGGAATCTCAAAGAATGCTCAAACTACTGTACAATTGCACTCATTTTACATGCTTGCAAAGTTATGCTCAAAATCCCTCAAGCAAGTCTTCAGCAGTATGTGAACCAAGAACTTCCAGATGTATCAGCTGGGTTTAGAAGAGGCAGAGGAACTAGAGATCTAATTGTCAACATTCACTGGATCTTGGAGAAAGCAAAGGAGTTTCAGAAAAACATCTACATTTGCTTCACTGACTACACTAAAGCCTTTGACTATGTAGACCACAAAAAAAACCAGAAAATTCTGAGAGATGGGAATGCCAGATCACCTTAGCTGCCTCCTGAGAAATCTGTATGCAGGTCAAGAAGCAACCCTCAGACGGAACATGGAATGACTGGTTCAAAATTGGGAAAGGAGTATGACAAGGCTATATGTTGTCACACAATTAATTTAACTTATATGCAGAATATATCATGTTAAATGCCAGACTGGATGAATCACAAGTTGGAATCAAGATTGTGGGAAGAAATATTAACAATCTCAGATATGCAGATGATACCACTCTAATGGCAGAAAAAAATGAAGAGGTACTGAAGACCTTCTTGATGAGGATGAAAGAGAAGAGTGAAAAAGCTGGCTTAAAACTCAACACTACAAAACTAAGAACATGGCATCTGGTCCCATCACTTCATGACAAACAGAAAGGGAAAAAGTTGAAGCAGTGATGGGTTTTATTTTCTTGGGCTCCAAAATCAATAGGGATGGTGACTGCACCCATGAAATTAAGAGACACTTGATCCTTGGAAGGAAAGCTTCTTGGAAGGACCTAGACAGCATATTTAAAAGCAGAGACATCATTTTGCTGACAAAGGTTCATATTCTCAACGCTATGGTTTTTCCAGTAGTCATGTAAGGATATGAGAGACAGACCATAAAAAAGGAGGAATGCCAAAGAATTGATGCTTTTGAACTGTGGTGTGGGAGAAGACTCTTGAGAGTCCCTTGGACTGCAAAGAGATCAAACTAGTCATTACTAAAGGAAATCAACTTTGAATATTCATTGGTAAGACTGTTGCTGAGGCTGAAGCTCTAATACTTTGGCCACCTCATGCAAAGCCTAACTTATTGGAAAAGATCCTGATGCTGGGAAAGATTGAAGCCAAAAGGAGAAGGGGGCAGCAGAGGATGAGATGGTTAGATAGCATCACCGACTCAATAGACACAAATTTCAGCAAACCCCAGAAGACAGTGGAGGACAGAGGAGCCTGGAGTGCTATAGTCCATGGTGTCACAAAGAGCTGGACACAGCTTAGCAACTTAACATCAACAACAAATATATCAATTAAATGTGAAAAATAGGGTACACTTTTACTGTCAGATTATTCTTTGCAATGTCAAATTATAATGGCCAATTATTTTGATTCCATCTTCATTGAATCCAAACTTTATAAATTAGCATAAAACTTTGAGGTTTTCATAAAGTTGTTTATCTAACAGTAGAGATTTAAAAACCCTCTATGGAAGTATAAGTTGGAAATTGCCTGTTCAAAGAAATTTATGATTTTATTACAGCTGCATATTGACTATTCTTTTAGTAACCTGCAGGCAGAAAGTAACAGTTTATTTATTCAAACTGCAAATGAAATTGGGCAAGAAAAGTAATTAGCAAGCAACAAAAAACTAATGGAAAAGCACCATAAAAGCAGTTCAGAATTTATGTGGGTTGTCAGATCGTTAGAAAAATAACACTTTAATTTTAAAAAGGTAGAAAACTATGTATATATATTTTTCCCTCAACAAACTGCCTAAACATAGGTATAGGATTTTCAAACAAAGGCAATGCTGAGAAACATTAGTACAATTTCTTAACTTTTAAAATAATTTAAAATTATTCTAAATATAAGTTTAAGTATTGTTTCAAATGTAAACTTTATAGTGAATGATATGTTTATTTCTTTAATTAGAGATACAGGGAATATTTGATTATGTGCTTTTTGAAATGTCAGTGATGAATTTTTTACAACTGACAGATCTCACTAACATTGCAGAAGCCACCAAGATAATACATATATTTAGAGAAGAAACAACAATAATTACATACGTATTACTGGTCAGTTACAAGATAATAATGGTGCTATTTTCTGGGTGGTACTTATTTTGTGACATGAAAACATTTCCGAACCTGCCAGAAAATGTAATTTGTTACTGAACAGATAATCCTTCTTAAAGTAATATTAGTTGCTGGAATATCAACACAGAAACCGTTAGTTGAAAACATACAAGGAGTTTCCTTAATGCTGAGTATATTGTTTAGTGGAAGTATACATTTACAACAAAGAAAACACAGATTCTCTTAAAGACTTCCCAGGTGACAGGCAAGACCAGTTTACTACACAGCTATATCAGTTGACTAAAGGCTATTTTATCCAATTATGTTTTCCTCAAAAATTTTAATGACATTAGAAATTCCTAAGAAAGTCTTCAGAAAAATGTCAAAATTTCTTGGCCTTGGAATCAGATAATGTGACAATCTCCTAGTCTCTTTTTTTTTTTTTTTTTTTTTTTAACCATTTAGTGTTATAGCCATATTGGAAACTCAAACTTTGCTCAGATCTGTGTGAATTATTTTTAAGATTTACCATATGCATTACACTTTGGCATTTTTGCACTTGACATTTTCTTGCCTTGGAAGTTTCCCTACCTTTTGAGTACCTTCTACCTGAATATCATATAAGTATTGGCCTAGATCTCAAAATTTTATGAAGTCTTTTTTGGCTACTCTAGGACTCACAAATAGCTTCTCCACTTATTCAAGAGCATATTGGTGGCATAAGTTGTCTTACATCATGAAATAAATGAATAAAATTAGATCTCTACTGTACATGAGCACAGGCTAGTATAAGTTGGTGAGAGAGGAGAGTCAGATGTGTAAAACATAATTAAAATGTATTAATACAGGTGATACAATAGAAGTGCAAGCTAAATACTTTAGACCCACTTAAGAGAGAATATCTAACTGCATATGGGTGAGTATGGGAACATGTGAAAATGATTCAGTGACTTCTCATTTACCAGAAACTTTTCAAATTATCTACTCCTCAACACGCTCCAGCTGAAATCACTTCTTTCTCTGTGCATTCACAGGGCTTAAAACAAGTTTGTTGAATGTATCACAATTCCTGGTTGGTTGGTTTAGTCACTAAGTTGTGTCCAACTCTTGTGACCCCATGGACTGCTCTGTCCATGGGATTCTCCAGGCAAGAATACTGGAGTTGTAACAAAACTCATACCAGTTTACAACTTATAACACAATTTCCAAACTTCAATCACCAGAAATGTAAAACTGTCTAAACATTTCTGCATTTGTGAGATCTTCTGGGTCTACTGTTTGCCTCTGTCTGATTTCTTTAGATATCAGAACAAGCTTGAAAGGGGGAAAAAAAAAGCAGAACGTGGTAATCAGGCCATTGTATCTCCCTCTGCATTGCAGTTCTTGCTTAACCTTGTTTGGCTCTTAAAGAGGTGGGAATACCAGACCACCTTCCTGCCTCCAGAGAAATCTGTATGTAGATCAGAAGCAAAAATTAGAACCAGACATGGAACAACAGACTGGTTCAAAATTGGGAAAAGAGTATGTCAAGACTATATATTGTCACCCTGCTTATTTAATTTATATGCAGAGTACATCATGTGAAAGGCCAGGCTGGATGAAGTACAAGCTGGAATCAAGATTACAGGGAGAAATATCAACAACCTCAGACAGGCAGATAACACCACCCTTATGGCAGAAAGGAAAGAGGAACTAAAGAGCCTCTTGATGACGGTGAAAGAGAAAGAGAGAAAAACCTGGCTTAAAACTCAACATTCAGAAAACTAAGATCATGGCATCTGGTCCCATCACTTCATGGCAAATAGATAGGGAAACAATGGAAACAGGGACAGACAGATTTTCTTGGGCTCGAAAATCACTGCAAATAGTGACTGCAGCCACGAGACTAAAAGATGCTTGCTCCTTGGAAGAAAAGCTATGATCAATCTAGATATCTTATTAAAAAGCAGAGACATAATTTTGCCAACTAAGATCCATCTAGCCAAAGCTATGGTTTTTCCAGTAGTCTTGTATGGATGTGAGAGTTGGACCATAAAGAAAGCTGAGTGGCAAAGCATTGATGCTTTTGAACTGTGGTGTTGGAGAACACTCTTGAGATTCCCTTGGATTGCTAGAAGATCAAACCTGTCAGTTGTAAAGGAAATCAGTCCTGAATATTCACTGGAAGGACTGATGCTGAAACTAAAGCTCCCATACTTTGGCCACCTGATGTGAAGAACTGACTCATTTGAAAAGACCCAGATGGTGACTGCAGCCATGAAATTAAAAGACGCTTACTCCTTGGAAGGAAAGTTATGACCAACCTAGATAGCATATTCAAAAGCAGAGACGTTACTTTGCCAACAAAGGTCCATCTGGTCAAGGCTATGGTTTTTCCAGTGGTCATGTATGGATGTGAGAGTTGGCCTGTGAAGAAAGCTGAGTGCCGAAGAATTGATGCTTTTGAACTGTGGTGTTGGAGAAGACTCTTGAGAGTCTCTTGGACTGCAAGGAGATCCAACCAGTCCATCCTAAAGGAGATCAGTCCTGGGTGTTCATTGGAAGGTCTGATGCTGAAGCTGAAACTCCAGTACTTTGGCCACCTAATGTGAAGAGTTGATTCATTGGAAAAGACCCTGATGCTGGGAGGGATTGGCAGCAGGAGGAGAAGGGAAAGACAGAGGATGAGATGGCTGGATGGCATCACCGACTTGATGGGCATGAGTCTGAATAAACTCCGGGAGTTTGTGATGAACAGGGAGGCCTGGTGCGCTGCGATTCATGGGGTCGCAAAGAGTCAGACACGACTGAGCGACTGAACTGAACTGATGCTGGGAAAGATTGAAGGCAGAAGGAGAAGGGGATGACAGAGGATGAGATGGTTGGATGGCATCACCGACTCAATGGACATGAGTTTGAGCAAGCTCTTGGAGTTGGTGATGGACAGGGAAGCCTGGAGTGCTGCAGTCCATGGGGTCGCAAAGAGTCCAACACAACTGAGCGACCGAACTGAACTGAACCTTGTTTGGATGCTTTCTAAAGATAATGGATCTGGAATGGCCTGAAGGCAAAAGTAACTACAGGATTTTGGTTCATTTCTTTGAGAGTTTTCCCAAAGCTTTCTCCAAGATCTAAGCCCTCAAGCCTTATTTTTCTCATCAACCCTGCATAGTCATATGGTTGTTTCTTGTTTTCTTCCCCTTGCTTCATGTTTATTTTTAGAACTGAAGTATAGCTGACTTACAATATTATATTAGTTTCTAGTGTACAACCTAGTGATTCTATATTTTTATAGATTAAAGTCCATATAAAGAAGGCTGAGTGCCAAAGAATTGATGCTTTCTAATTGTGTTGTTGGAGAAGAGTCTGGAAAGTGCCTTGGGCTGCAAGGAGATTTAAATCAGTCAATCCTAAAAAAAAAAAAAAAATCAACCCTGAATACTCATTGGAAAGACTGACACTGAAGCTGAAGCCCCAATAATTTGGCCACCTGATGCAATGAACCAAGTCATTGGAAAAGATCCTGATGCTGGGAAAGACCCAAGGTAGGAACAGAAGGGGGCGATAGAGGATGAGATGGTTGGATGGTATCACCGACTCAGTGGACTCAATCTGAGCAACCACCAGAAGATAGTAAAGGACTGGGAAACCTGGCGTACTGTGTTCTATGGAGTCACAGAGAGTCAAACATGACTTAACAACTGAACGATATTATTATAAAATGTTGGTTATATTCTAAGTGCTATACATTACTTCCTTGTAACTTATTTATATTATACCTAGCAGTTTGTAGCTCTTAATCCCCTTCCCCTATAATGCCCTTCTCCCCACATCTCTCCCCTCTGCTAACCATTAGTTTGTTCTCTATATTGAGTCTGTTTCTGTTTTGTTATATTCCTTCATTTGTTTTATTTTATAGATTCCACATATAAGTGAAAATACGCAGTACTTGTCTTTCCCTGTTTGACTAATTTCACTAAGCATAATACACTTCAGTTTCATTTATGTTGTCAGAAAAGGACTTTTTTTTTTTTTTTTTTTAATGCATGAGTAATATTCAGACTCCCCTGGTGGCTCAGACAGAAAAGAATCCACCTGCAATACAGGAGACCTGGATTCGATCCCTGGGTTAGGAAGATCCCCTGAAGAAGGGCATGGCAACTCACTCCAGTACTCCTGTCTGGAGAACATCCATGGACAGAGGAGCCTGGTGGGCTGCTGTCCATGGGGTCGCAGAGTTGAACACACCTGAGTGACTTAGCACAGCACAATATTCAATTCAAGAAATATAGCATATTCTAAATAATTTCCATTTTCCATAAACATTATATAACATTATGTGTGTATATATATATGAATATAATAGGTTTTCTTTATTCATTCATCTGTTGATAGACAGTTAGGTTGCTTCCATATCTTGGCTATTATAAAAAATGCTGCAATGAACATTGGGATGCACATATTTTTAAAAATTAGTGTCTTAATTTTCTTGAGATTTGTACCCAGAAGTGATTGTTAGATCATATGGAAGTTCTCCTTTTAATACTTTGAGGAACCAGACTGTTTTCCTCTTCATTACTTTAAAATTTTATTATTTTTATTTCTTAGTAGGAATACCGTAGTCTGAATTTGATTACTCCACCAGGAATGGAATAGTATGTACAAAGAGCTTTGACTTTGGAGATAAGGATTTGTATTCTATTATACTCCTTACTGGATAAATAACATCTTTTTAGAGATTAATATCATTTATATGTAATGTGCCAAATGTAATTCAAAATTAAATTGTGGCTCTGTGGAAAAATTCTAATACCAAATTTTCTTTAGAGTAAAACATTGAATAAAATGCATAAAATATCATTTAACAATAGTTTAAAAAGTTTCATTTACAAAGAAAACAATTTTCAGGTAAGGAAATTGGATAAACCAATTCATCTATGCACAATACAACAAAATGGGCAAGTAATTTCTTTAAAAATGTAGCTTTTATAAATGCAAGTAGCTCCAAGTAGCAAATGTTTGGACTAAGGAGGTGATGTAGAATTTTTTTCAAACCTGTTTTGCTATTTTCCAGATGGTAGGTAAAATAATGTTAATAAGGACAAGACATGAATTAAATATACATGATAAATCCCAGTACTCTTCAATTTCTCGTAAGATGATCTATAGTCTTATCAGTATTCCCATCCTTAGTGAAAACAGTATTCACTTTTCTCTGAAAATATAACCACGCTTGACTTTTCATATTATTTTGGTGAGAAGTGAAAACTAACAATATTATAGTATGCCATGAAAAATCTCTCAATGCATGTATGTGCATGACTGCTTTCTACTTTAGCTAAAATGATTTTGACAAAAGCATTGTTAGATAAGACATGATTTATTTCTGTTTATATGATGTCAACACTCATGACATAAACACTGATGTATAGCTACAAAAAGACTAATAAAAAAGACATCTGTTTTCTTTAGATTTGGGATAGAAATGTAGTGTATTCTGAATCATTTTTATTTTGAATAAACATTATATGTTTGGCACTTTTCATTGTGCTGACAAAGAAAATGTAATATTTTCAATAATCATATAATAAATAAATTAGAGGAAGAATTTAATTCATTAAAAGTTATGATTTTATTTAATCCTTAAGAGCATTAAGTCTAAATTTTTTTTTCTAAAATTTAATTTACTGTGCTTTTTCAGAGTAATCGAATTAGTAGCATAAGATTTCATATCATCAATAAAAAGCAATTTTACTAAGTGGAAATAAAGGTATTTTACACTAAAATATTGATGGGCAATTCTGAAAATGGCTTATTTTTTTATTTTTCTTCTTTATGTGTAAAAAACACCAGAGCATGTGATTTATGATTTTTAAGGCACTTTCAAATTGATTTTAATATTCTAATGATAATTCTTTTCACCTAGATCTCTATCCTTATTTAAATGTTTTAAATTGCATCTTTTTTTAAAATGATTGCCTTTCATATAGTTCATACATTGATCTATAATCACCATGTTGAAAAGTGAAGTGAAGCCATTCTATGCCATCTCATTTTCTCTGACCTCAGATTTGAATCTTTTTCACTTTGGTGTGTGACTTCCCAGTGCCATGTCCAAGTAATATTATTAAGCTAATAATGTTTTTCTCATTCATTTACTTATTTGTTTGTATACTTAAAGTAAAGGAGTTACATCTCAAATGGATGCAATTTTCAGAAGTGTCATTTCAACAATGGTCACCTGACATGTTGATTAGCATCTTCTGAGTTTTTCTTTACTTTCACGGAGGGAGTATCTGTGAGAATTTTATGTCTTTATCAGGACATAAATTAGGAAATAATTAGCTCTTCACATGCTAGTAAAGTAATGCTCAAAATTCTCTAAGACAGGCTTCAACAATACATGAACCATGAACTTCCAGATGTTCAAACTGGTTTCAGAAAAGGCAGAGAAACCAGAGATCAAAATGCCAACATCCGCTGGATCATCGAAAAAACAAGAGTACCAGAAAAACATCTATTTCTGCTTTATTGACTATACTAAAGCCTTTGACTGTGTGGATCACAATAAACTGTGGAAAATTCTGAAAGAGATGGGAATACCAGATCACCTGACCTGCCTCTTAATAAACCTGTATGCAGGTCAGGAAGCAACAGTTAGAACTGGACATGGAACAACAGACTGGTTCCAAATAGGAAAAGGAGTACGTCAAGGCTATATATTGTCACCCTGCTTATTTAACTTATATGCAGAGTACATCATGAGAAATGCTGGGCTGGAAGAAGTACAAGCTGGAATCAAGGTTACAGGGAGAAATATCAATAACCTCAGATATGCAGATGACACCACTCTTATGGCTGAAAGTGAAGAGGAACTAAAAAGCCTCTTGATGAAAGTGAAAGAGGAGAGTGAAAAAGTTGGCTTAAAGCTCAACATTCAGAAAACTAAGATCCTGGCATCTGGTCCCATCACTTCATGGGAAATAGATGGGGAAACAGTGGAAACAGTGGCTGGCTTTATTTTCTTGGGCTCCAAAATCACTGCAGATGGTGATTGCAGCCATGAAATTAAAAGATGCTTACTCCTTGGAAGGAAAGTTATGACCAACCTAGATAGCATATTCAAAAGCAGAGACATTACTTTGCCAACAAAGGTCCGTCTAGTCAAGGCTATGGTTTTTCCAGTGGTCATGTATGGATGTGAAAGTTGGCCTGTGAAGAAAGCTGAGCACCAAAGAATTGATGCTTTTGAACTGTGGTGTTGGAGAAGACTCCTGAGAGTCCCTTGGACTGCAAGGAGATCCAACCAGTCCATCCTAAAGGAGATCAGTCCTGGGTGTTCATTGGAAGGACTGATGCTGAAGCTGAAACTCCAGTACTTTGGCCACCTCATATGAAGAGTTGACTCATTGGAAAAGACCCTGATGCTGGGAGGGATTGGGGGCAGGAGGAGAAGGGGATGACAGAGGATGAGATGGCTGGATGGCATCACCGACTCAATGGGCATGAGTTTGAGTAAACTCCGGGAGTTTGTGATGGACAGGGAGGCCTGGCATGCTGCGATTCATGGTGTCACAAAGAATGGGACATGACTGAGCGACTGAACTGACTGATGAAATTCTGTGGCCCTTTCTCAACTGTTTCGTTAATGAGGAAAAACTTTAAGAATAAATATGACAATCTTTTCTGAAATTTTTTCCTCTTTTTTTTTATAATACCTCAGTTCTGTTTTCTGAGTTCACGCCAATCTAGAGCATAGACAGATTCATGCATTTCTCTTCAGTTTGAGGAGAGCTACTATTCTAATATAGAATTTCTAGTGTCTGAAATGTCTCTCAAGTTCACATTTTAATTTTAACTGCAAATTTAATCAATAGTCATTCTATAGTTCTGGCTGTTCATGATCCCACATATAATAAGCATTGCACAGGTGCACTAATCCTTTCTGAGAGAGATTTTTGTCAGTACAACTAACATTTTTTTTCCCTCCTATCATTGTTTTTGTAGGGGTTCATTAGATTTACTGTTTTGATGAGAAAATAAAACCATTCAGAGTCTATAGTATCCAGGAGCTTCTTCTCATTACTCTTTCTGCCATTTCTTTACTTGAACTAGTGTTCTGTTTAAATCAACTTAAATGTGTGAATATAAGCTCTGCAGCAGTGGGATATTTAAACTGCTCAGAGCCATATCTCAAGGACCCATAAGAGTACCTATTTATAGTAGAAACTTGAGGAGTAGTTGCTGATGAATAATTGTAGCACTTGTGAATTGAGAACTAATTCTCTATGACAAACCTTTCATTGCTGTTTAAGATATCTTGTCTAGAACTTCAAATAACATTAGATGACTTATTCACCTTCTCTACAGCTGGAATTCTAATCCCAAACAAGGGCAATGCCAAAGTATCTTCAAACTACCATTTTGTTCAAACTACGACTGCACTATTTTCAAAATATGCTAGCAAGGTAATGCTCAAAATCTTTTAAGCTAGGCTTCAGCAGTATGTGAACCATAAACTTCCAGATGTACATACTGGGTTTAGAAAAGGCAAAAGAACCAGAGATCAAATTGCCAACATTCCTTAGATCACAGAGAAAGCCATGGAATTCTAGAAAAACATCTACTTCTGCTTCATTGACCATACTAAATACTTTGACTGTGTGGATCACAACAAACTGTGGAAAATTCACAAAGAGATGGGAATACCAGACCACCTTATTTGTCTCCTGAGAAGCAAGAAGCAACAGAAAGAACTGGGCATGAAACAACAGAATGGTTCAAATTTGGGGAAGAAGCACAACAAGGCTGTATGTTATCACCCTGCTTATTTAAGTTATATGCAGAGCACGTAATGGGAAATGCCAGGCTAGATGAATCAAAATCTGGAATCAAGATTGCCAAGAAAATATCAACAACTTCAGGTATGCAGATAATACCACTGTAATGGTAGAAAGGGACAAGGACTATAGGACCTCTTGATGAGGGTAAAAGCAAAAAGTCTGCTTAAAACTCAACATTCAAAAACCTAAGATCATGGCACCTAGTCTTACCATTTCACGGCAAATAGAAAGGTTAAAGTGTAAACAGTGACTGATTTTAATTTCTTGGGCTCCAAAATCATTGTAGATGGTGACTGCAGTCATGAAATTAAAAGATGCTTCCTCCTTGGAAAGAAAACTATGACAAATCTCAGTTCAGTTCAGTTCAGTCACTCAGTCATGTCTGACTCTTTGCGACCCCATGGACTGCAGCATACCAAGCCTCCCTATCCATCACCAACTCCTAGAGTTTACTCAAACTCATATCCATTGAGTTGGTGATGCCATCCAACCATCTCATCCTCTGTCATACCCTTTTCCTCCCACCTTCAATCTTTCCCAGCATCAGGGTCTTTTCCAATGGGTCAACTCTTCGCATGAGGTGGCCAAAGTATTGGAGTTTCAGCTTCAACATCAATCCTTCCAAAGAATATTCAGGGCTGATTTCCTTTAGGATGGACTGGTTTGCTCTCCTTGCAGTCCAAGGGACTCTCAGGAGTCTTCTCCAACACCACAGTTCAAAAGCATCAATTCTTCAGTGCTCAGCTCTCTTTATAGTCCAACTCTCACATCCATACATGACTACTGGAAAAACCATAGCTTTGACTAGGTGGACCTTTGTTAGCAAATTAATATCTCTGCTTTTTAACATGCTGTCTAGGTTGGTCATAACTTTCCTTCCAAGGAGACAGTGCCTTTAATTTCATGGCTGCAGTCACCATCTGCAGTGATTTTGGAGCCCAAGAAAATAAAGTCTGTCACTGTTTCCATTGCTTCTCCACCCATTTGCCATGAAGTGATAGGACTAGATGCCATGAGCTTAGTTCTCTGAATTGAGCTTTAAGCCAACTTTTTCACTCTCCTCTTTCACTTTCATCAAGAGGCTTTTTAGTTCTTCTTCACTTTCTGCCATATGTGTGATGTCATCTGCATATTTGAGGTTATTGATATTTCTTCCAGTAATCTTGATTCCAGCTTTTGCTTCATCCAGCCCAGTGTTTCTCATGATGTACTCTGCATATAAGTTAAATAAGCAGGGAGACAATATATAGCCTTGATGTACTGCTTTCCCGATCTGGAACCAGTCTGTTGTTCCATGTCCAGTTCTAACTGTTGCTTCCTGACCTGCATACAGATTTCTCAGGATGCATGTAACATGGTCTGGTATTCCCATCTCTTTAATAATTCTCCATAGTTTGCTGTGATCCACACAGTCAAAGGTTTTGGCATAAGTCAATAAAGCGGATATAGATGCCTTTCTGGAACCCTCTTGCTTTCTTGATGATCCAATGGATGTTGACCATTTGATTTCTGGTTCCTCTGCCTTTTCTAAATCCAGCTTGAACATCTTGAAGTTCATGGTTCACATACTGTTGAAGCCTGGCTTGCAGAATTGTAGAATAACTTTGCTAGCATGTGAGATGATTACAAACCTAGATGACAAACCTAAACAGTGTATTAAAAATCAGAGACAACAGAAAAAGAGACACTGATGTACAGAACAGACTTTTGGACTCTGTGGGAGAAGGCGAGGGTGGGATGTTTCGAGAGAACAGCATTGAAACATGTATATTATCTAGGGTGAAACAGATCACCAGCCCAGGTGGGATGCATGAGACAAGTGCTCAGGCCTGGTGCACTGGGAAGACCCAGAGGAATCGGGTGGAGAGGGAGGTGGGAGGGGGGATCGGGATGGGGAATACATGTAAATCCACGGCTGATTCATGTCAATGTATGACAAAAACCACTAAAATATTGTAAAGTATTTAGCCTCCAACTAATAAAAATAAATGGAAAAAAAAATCAGAGACATCACTTTGCCAACAAAGGTCTGAATAATCAAAACTATGGTTTTTCCAGTAGTTACATATAGATATAACAGTTGGACCATTAAAGAATGCTGAGTGCCAAAGAACTGATGCTTTCAAATTGTGGTACTAGAAAAGACTCTTGAGGCTCCCTTTGAAGGCAAGGAGATCAAACCAGACAATCTTAAAGAAAATCAACCCTGAATATTCATTGGGAGGATTGACACTGAAGCTAAAGCTCCAATAATTTGATCACCTGATGTGAAGAACTGAGTCACTAGAAAAGACCCTGATGCTGGGAAAGATTGAGGGCAAGAGGAAAAGGGGTTGACAGAAGATGAGACGGTTAGACAGCATCTCCAACTCAGTGGACATGAATTTGAGCAAACTCTGGGTGATAGTGAAGGACAGGGAAGAGTGGAGAGCTGCAGTTCATTGGGTCACAAAGAATCAGACATGATTTAGTGACTGAACAACAACAACACAGTTGGAATATCAAGTAACAAGGAAGGAATTAGTCACCAAAGTCAGCTTCAGTGCATGAAATGCTTGGCTTGTGTGTGTGTGTGTGCTTCATTTTAGAGAACCAGTAGGGTACATTTGGGTATTTCTGGGGTCATTTAGTTTATTTCATCACACAAAAATTTGAGTCTGTGGAGTTTTCAATTAGGTCAGGTCTCAGCAACATGTTGGTTTAAGAACATATCAAGCAAGATCAGCTGGAAAGTTTTCTCCAAACCATTTTAAACTTTTTATAATTCCAAGGTCATTTTTTTGAACAGTACCAAGAAAGCAAGTTGGATAACATAAAGGAAGGAGATTTCAGTGTTTTCTTTGATATTTGTGGTTTTGAGAAAGAAAAAGAGAATGGGTCAAAGGAAAGAAGAAATGTCATCTTGAGGTGACTCTGGTTTTTAAAATGAGATAAAACTAACCATATCCCAGATGACATGGTCTCTTTACACTAAAATATAATCCAAGTTGCTGAGGTCAGAGCAGAGCTTAAGAATGCAACAGACATAAGCTTTTTCTGGTATTGCAGGTGCTACTAGACGACGTGAGGTCATAGCAACTGAGCTTTCAATAGTAATTCAAACTAAAATTTTTTAAAAATTAAGATTGTGTGCATATGTATTATCTCCTACACAATATTCCAGTCTCTTGTAATGCCATAAAAGTATGTCCCTGCTTCTAAGAGAGTTAACCTTATTATTCATACTAATATATTATCTAAATCACATAAAAATAATCATTGCTCCTTTAGGCAGAAAAATATGCCCACTTAACTAATTCTGTCACTGTACTTTCACAATAACATACTTCCCTGTTTTCTTTTGTATTTACCTAGCCTATATTAGGTTTTATTTCATCCTTCTTCTCTTAGATTTTACAAATTTCTCTACTCCTGTTCAAGCCTTCATCATATTATTTTCTTTTCTCTTTACTTTTCCTGTCAATTTAATGTCCCCTCTTTTCAACTGTATTATTTATTTTCTAAAATTTCCATTTTGTTACTTTTTAATCTCTTGCCCTTCTAAGATGCTCAGATGTACCAGTTAAATATAAGGAGAACATATTGTTTGCATTCTCCAGAGGAGAAGCAAAACATTGAATAAGGAAATAAGTGAATTTAGCAGTTAACTTATGAGGCAAGAAAATCTCTTCCAAGCATCTTTGCATCCCTGCCTTTCAAGCTCAGCATAATCTTGAATGTTTTTAACTTGCCAAGTATTATTTGGCAATTAATTACCAATCTGAAGCCATATATACATACACATACACACACACAAACACATACACACACACACACAATCTTTCATTCTAAGAATCTGGTAAACTCTCTCTGAGTCAAGGACTATTTATTACTTTTGTTTCCTATATAGACAAGTTTTGTTGTTCAGATTACCAAACAGATGTTGAACTAGAGGGACACTTACTTCTTCAGAAAATAACTTCACTTATTCAAATTTCACTTATCCCTCTTCAAGGAAACTGCTTACACTTTGACCTCTAACTTTCTTTGTAATCACTAACTTCCTTTACGTATAAATTAGATTTTATCCCTTGTAAACACTGTCTTTTAAATGCCTCTCTTCTTTTTTCCAGCTTTATTAAGATATAATTGATATAGAGCAGTTTAAAATTTTAAGATGTACAGCATAGTGACTCAAATAGTTCTTGTGTTTTCTCCTTTACCTTCACCTAAACAAGAAACAGTAACAGCTGCTGTGGTTAAATCCAAGTATCCACTTACTCTACAAACTTGCATCCATAGAGCTGAATTCATGTGGGGAAAGCTTACAGCTCTGAGGACTGGATACACTTTAATGTTAGAAGCACAACTTCTAAACATAAAATAGTCTTGAAGTTCTATCACACATTCTGAGTTTGTTGGTGCTCCCACTCACAGGAAGTATGTTCCTCTCTCCTCAAATATCCATTCACTCTCCATATTATCCTGCTGCTGCTGCTGCTAAGTCGCTTCAGTTGTGTCCAACTCTGTGCGACCCCACAGACGGCAGCCCACCAGGCTCCTCCGTCCCTGGGATTCTCCAGGCAAGAACACCTTCTCCAATGCGTGAAAGTGAAAAGTGAAAGTGAAGTCACTCAGTCATGTCCAACTCTTAGCAACCCCATGGACCGCAGCCCACCAGGCTCCTCCATCCACGGGATTTTCCAGGCAAGAGGACTGGAATGGGTTGCTGTTGCCTTCTCCGCATATTATCCTGCTCTGCGACAAAAATGTCACATCTACTTAGACCCCTTCTTCCTCAGTTAAAGTAGGTTCCTCATCAATACTCATGGCTCTGTCATAATTAATCTACCTTTTAGGCTAGGAATGCAGAGGTTGAAATGCAGAGCCTGATACTATCTCACTTATCTGTTTGCTTAATTATAATTGCTTATCTCCTTGTCAGGTCTTTGGGGCTGGTGGGTGCGTGGGTGTGGAGTGGGTGTAATTTCTTTTGAGCCTCAGAATAACCATCAAGTCTTCGGGGTGGGGGTGGGGTGTGGGGGGTGTGTGTGTGTGTGAGTGTGCATGTGTGTGTGTGTCCTCTTTTAAGCCTCAGAATACCCATATGACCTTGAATATATATCCCTATTTTCCAGGTGAAGAAAAGGAGCTATAATATAGGATCAGAGATAGAATTTAAACCTAGCACTATCTTTATAATATTTTAGTGTACTATAATATTTCTTCCCACATAATCTGCTAATGAATTGTAGTGCCCTAGTGATTCTGTATCCAGTAATAATAAAATATACAACTTATACTATTAGGTAATTTTATCATCAAGTGACGTTATTAAAAACCAGTTAGTACGTTACACAGACATCATTTCTCTTTAAGGAATAAAAAATAAGCTAATCAAAAAATGTCCATGAAATGTTTGAAAGTCTCAAAAAGCTAATTTAAATTTAAAATATAATAGGCCCTTTGAAGAATAAGAACAAAATTTATATTTGAATACCTAAGGAGAGAACAGACTAAATAGAAAGGGCCTAAATCTTAATGCTACCTCTGACATTTAGTACTATGAAATAATCATCACCACAAGGTACTTATTCTTCTAGAGAGAATTCAAGTGAAAAGATCAATAATATTTTTAAACTGTAGCTACATACCTGATGGATTTTGGTCATTTTTCTCAAGATTATTTTCTTCCTTTAGCAAATTTACTAAAATCAAAAGTCATTCTACAATGTACTGCCTAAATACCTGCTAACAAAATACAGTTATAGGGCTGAGTTAAGTTTCAGTATCACTCAAGAATTGTTCATAGTCCATGTTCAATAAGACATTTATTTTAATACATTAAAATAGAAAAGCATATTTCATAAAATGCATGTACAACAAAGGAATTCAGTAATCTCCCCATCAAAAAGCAGTGATATTAAAATTATTTTTGAGGAAACAAATGTTTTAACGTGTAATGTCCTCATATTTCATACCCTTTCATGAACCTAACATGTGTAGATTCATCTAAATTCACTTGAAAAAGATATACTTGGGAACTTCCCTAGTGGTCCAGTGATTGGGAATCTGTCAATGCAAGGGACATGAGTTGGATTCCTGGTCCAGGAATTAAGATGTCACATGCCCTAGTGCAACTGGGCTCATGTGCCACAACCACTGAGTCTGTGCTCTAGAGCTTGGGGGCCACAAATACTGAGCCCATGTGCTGCAACTACTGAAGCCTGCGTACCTAGAGCCCGTGCTCGGGAACAAGAGAAGCCACCACAGTGAGAAGCCCATGCACCTAAGAGTAGCCCCTGCTTATTGCAACTAAAGAGAGCCGCATACAGCAACAAAGACCTATTGCCACCAAAAATAAATGATTTTTCTTAATTGCTTACTTGGTTTAACTTCAAATGATAAAATTTCTGATGTGAACACAATGACTATATATAAATATAAATAAGTTATTTAGTGTCTCTTGGCTTAAGTTTCCTCATTGGTAAAATCAAGCTAATAGTACATACTTTACAGAGTTAGGAAAACTAGATGAGATATAGTACTCATGAGAATATCTAGCATAGAGTCAGACTTCTATGCAAAGACCAATACCTAATATTCATCTTGAAAACACTCTTGTGATTAATTTTTGTCAGTTCTGTATATTATTGAAATATATCATTTTTAAATAGTTTTCTTTCCATTTGTGGATTGCTCCTGGGAAGATATGAAACATATTACTGATTATTTTACAGAATTTGCAGAACCTATAACATTTGTAATTATCTTGACAAAGTTTTGTACCTCAAAAACAAATACTATAATGGCTGGCTTCTATCCAGGACCCAATGTTGTAACTAAACAAACTAAAAATAGCAAATAAGTTCAATACTCAAGGAAGGAAAATCAAGCCCATAGGTATGGCATTGCGTAAATACTAAAGTATATAAGACTTCTGGGTTTAATTAAATTTGACAGTCCCACTTTGATCTAAAGTGCCCCATACAGACTGAGCAGGCTGATTGAATCAATCATGACTTTTAGTTTGATTAAATTTAACTTCTCTACAAGATACGATTGAAAACAATCAATACAGGTAAAATAGGGGACAATTAATACAGAGGTGACCAAACCTTCATACTTACACATATATATTTGTTTCATGTGCTGGGCTAAGTCCTTTCAGTCAAGTCCAACTTTTTGCAACTCTATGGACTATAGCCTGCCAGGCTCCTCTGTCCACAGGATTCTCCAGGCAAGAGTATGGAGTGGGTTGCCATGCCCTTCTACAGGGAATCTTCCTGACCCAGGGATCAAACCCGAGTCTCACATCTCCTCCATTGGCAGGTGGGCTCTTTACTATTGCCACCTGGGAAGCCCTATATATACAATGTTATTCACCATGACAATAAGTTTAAGCCTACAGCTAGAATTTATAGCTTGAATATTTTATATAGCAATCAAAGGAACATTCACCGTAGACTAGTTTTAGTAGCAGCAAATCATCTGAGATTCAGGCTTGAGGTCCCCAACTCCATGATGACTGACACAAATAGGATTAGTTGTCCATCTCCTATTTTTAAGGTCTTTTCCTCTTATCTATACATTTCCTATGGATCTTCTATGTAATAAGTAAAAGTTGATTTGGTATTCTCTTCCAGGGAGTAGGGAGTGGGGTGATGCATATTCCGATTCAAACTAAGCCATTCAGTGTATCTTTCCCTGAATTGTTCACTGACGAGCAGAGGGAGTTCGGTCATTCTCTCTATATTGGCTGTGCGTGGATTTGGTAGATTAGTTAGGTGCTTGGTGACAAAGAAATTCCAAATCTTATTTAACAAAATAAAGATGTGTTTACATCAATGTCATGGTTGTGGCTCAGGGGGAAGACAGCTTCCGTACTGTCACAGGTAGTGCACATTGCTAGAATCTTTCTTCCCTTCTTCGTAGTTGTTATTCTAGGATCTTCAGTATGGATGTTTAAGACTGCCTTGGTGGCATCTAGCTGACAGTTGGATGTGAAATCAGAAAGACTTTCAAGGAGACACTTTCATCATTAATTGTCTAAGCTTCGATAGCACACCTGACTTGTGTTCATAGCCCCGTGGTTAAAATTAGCCACATGGTCTTACCAATATATAAGAGAAAATATTACTATTTCAGGTAAGGAGAGAGAGAAACAGGTAAGTAAATTTTATAAATTACCTTATCTATGGCAGTGAGTTTATATAAAATCATTTCATTTAAAATTCAAAACAACTTAATAAAGTTAAATACTTTTATTTAACAGAGGATACTGATATTATACAAGACCTTGGAAACTTGCATAAGCCACTGAATTAATTTGAAATCAATAGAACATGCTTGAACAGTGTTCTTATTGGCTAACAAATCCTGCTATATTGTATGGCATGTTGCTTTTAAAGAAGCATTTACTATCCAGCCTATAACTTTGGGATGATTTTTCCAAAATTTTGAAAATGGAAAGTGTAGGAAAGTAATTTTTAATTCAGATGCAATTAGTAGAACCCTTGCTGCTGCTGTTTAGTTGTAGTTGCAACCCCGTGGACTGTAGCCTGCCAGGCTCTTCCGTCCATGGGATTCTCCAGGCGAGAATACTGGAGTGGGTTGCCATTTCCTTCTCCAAGAGTAGAACCCTTAAACTTGAACAAAATCAACTAAATATATTGAAATTTTGATGGTGTTTTTCTTTTTTAATAAGGGTATCATTTATCTCTTAGGATCACCACCCATTCTTTATAATAGATTTGTTTCTCATTTTAATACTGTATAGGTATGAAGCTAACTCTCTATTCCCCAGTTTTCACATTTTCATAATGGGAAGGGTAAGTGTTATTTGGAAGAGTAAATGAAGTATGTAAAGCTCTTACAAGAGTTTTCAGCATAGAGTAAGGACTTCCCTGGTGGCTCAGGGGTAAAGAAATCGCCTGCAATGCAGGAGCTTCAGGAGATGTGGGTTCCATCCCTGGGTCGGGAAGATCCCCAGAGGAGAAAATGGCAACCCACTCCAGTATTCTTGCCTGGAGAATTGCATGGACAGAGGAGACTGGTGGGCTACAGCCCATGGAGTCACAAGAGGTGGACACAATTTAGCGACTAAACAATTGCTCACAGAGACTATTTTGATGAAGAACTGGTGTCATTTCATAAACTCAGCAATGATAATATTTTAAGTAATGATTTATACTCTTTTGATCACTTAGAACTTCACATGAAGTTATAAACATAGATCTAGGAGAAATTTTTTAAAATATAATAAAATACAAAGTTAACAAAAATAATGGGTGCTTCTAAAAAAAACACCTAAAATAAATAGAACAATTAAACTGTGTAGAAAGGTCAGTAATGTCTGTCTATGTTAAGCTAAAGCTTTTTTTAATAGAATATAATGGAACTATAAGAAACAAGAGAAAGTTTAATAAACTTGCAAACATAAAAATACATCATTAAGATAAAGTTCCAATTATATGATGGGAATAGACTGAAGAAAATAGAATTTAATCATGTAGGATTAAGATATCAATGGAAGTTGATAATAAGGGGTAATATAATTTTGGGGGGTAATATAATTTTAAAATAAATTATTTATACTAAGCACATGTTTATTTTAATGAGCTGATCTTTTTGAAGGGAGTAAAAATTAAGCTGAATTTGTAGAATTTTTATTTATGTTTTTCTTCATGCTTGGAAGATACCACTCTGATATTTAAAATTTTTTTACCTAAATAACTCAGAATACTTAAGCATATTTACATTAACCACACACCAGTTCTAAGGGGAAGTAAACAACTGTCTGTCATAATTATTTAGAATATATTAATGCAAATTAGCTTTACTTTGCATACTTAGTTTTCAGAGAATTACATATATTTAACAGAAATTTTATATACCAAATCTGTTACTACATTTTAACTAAGCTAACAAATAGCTTTTAAGCTCAACTCACCAGGGTATACTGGGGTAGGCCCACTGCTTAACAAATATCACAGTTTGAGTCTTAGTATAGCTAGTCAGGATGAAAATCACACTTCAGGGAGTAATGATCTCCTGGGGATTACAGGGCCTATTCTTAAGAAAACACTGACTCCGGGGAAACACTGAGAAATATACTAAAGGAGAGTTAAAAGCCATGGATTAGGAAGAGAACTATATGCAAAGGGTTAGAAAGAACAGTCTGCTTCAAAGTTATCTGAAAAAAAGGGCAATTAGGCACAGTAAGGTTATTTTGAATGTGGAATTAGTAAGTATTTTTTTTTAATCACTTAATACAGTATGGAAAAATAGAAAAAAATAGTATAATTATACTATATATATATGCATTCCTTTCATGATTTTAAAAATAGAAGCAATTATTGAGACTTTATTCAATATTACTGCTACTTCCATTACCTTAGAAAAGAATGTTTACCAAAAAAAGCCTTTGTCAGCTGTGCTAGAATGTCAAAAAGGAGAATTCCAAAGGCCCATCTCCGATTTCAAGCAGAATTGTTTGGCATAACTGAACCAATCATTTTTAAGTGACTTTTATAAGACGTATTAATATATACCAAATTTACATAAGAAGAAGAGAGGCAGGACCTCCAGGAGAAAGGAGAAAATAAAAAAAGAAAATATGTCCCTATGTATTCCATTTCAAAAAGTCAAGAGTCTATCATTTATACTATTGGTAAAATTTGTCAAAGAAAATTTGCAGCAGACAAGTTAAACAGTCATGAAGACCTTATTCAAGACTACTGCAACAGGGTCAAGAGGGGAGAGACACTGAATCAACCTCACTCAAACAAACACTGGGAGAGTTTTTAGGCAGTAAGGTGGACCAGTGGAAAGTGCTGGAGGACAGTAGGGGAGAGGCTGGTCAAAGTGATTAGACCAAAATCTGTGCTTGCTGTTTGGCACTTAAAGAAGTTAGATTCCTACCAGCCCACAGTGACTGGGAGATAAAAGCACTATCTTTCTTGGCGATTACATTACAAAGGCTTGGCTTTCAGATAATCAAGAAAGACAAGTTCTAAAGTAGAACTGGCAAGAGGCTAGGAGAAGATTTACCTCTTAAAGGATCAGGAGAAATAATTTATAACTGCAAGTTTAAAGGCTTTAAGAGGGAAGTCAGGGGCCTGTAGTCTGGAAAAAAAAAAAAAAACTTGGGTAAAACTTAGTCAAGCTAAGGGGTATGTCAAGGCTATCTTAGTATAGGTTCTTACCTCTGTCAATGTATCTCATTAAATGATCCCACTCACTTTGTGTTACTTTTTTTTTCTGTCATTCTGTTTTCTCTTGCCTTTGAGAAATTATTAGTGTTCTTTGTTTTGTATTCTCAGTTCTTTCTTTTCTACTAATGTTCAATCTTAGTAGCTCCCCAATGCCAGTCTATCAATCTAGTCCCTGGTGGTTGTTCTGCTTAATATTAAACTTTGTTTCACAAAGAAAGAGTTTAGTATGCAAGTTTTTATACAAACATAAGACAATCAAAGACATTGAAACATTAAAAAAAAATTAAAAACATGAAAAACAACAGCAAAAAAACAACTGATCCCAGAACACAAAATATTTAATGAATATTATCTCCTTTTTGACAGATATGTATTTCACATTCTATGATATAGTTTTAATTATATGGGCTTCAGAACATAAAACTTTTAATAAGAATCCCACACAAAGGCAGTGTAAACACTAAAGTGCTTTTAAAATACATTGCCTTTAAGGCAAAATTTTATTTTAAGTACAGTTTCAAATAATAAATGTGTTTATATACTTACATTCAAGCATTGAAGACATAAACTTAGTATGTATAATACATTACCATTAATGGATAAATGATAGATTTGTATTTTTAAATTGCATTACTAGCTTGATAACAGATTATATTTAAGGTTGGATGAAAATATTACATTTACATAGCAACTTTAATCTTAAAATGTAGATCATCTCACATAGATTAAAATATGAATATAATATCTGAAGATCTGTTTTAGTTATTAAACACATGTTAGTTTATAAACAGTAAGTAAAGATGTTGTAAGAGAATATAAATCAATCTATGAAAAGGGGAAAAAGGATAGAAAGAAAATTTAAACTTTCCATATCAATATATAATATATTTTTATAAAAATTGATGAAAAAACTGACTATTAATGGTTGGGAATACCAAAACTCAACAGATAATTTTTAATTACCTTCATACCATCCTATGCAAAAATATAAGTTAAATAATGTCAGACTTATTTACACCTACTCCTAGCAAATGAGTAAGTGAATAGATATTATTGATGCAATATATTTTACATGCATAATTATAAACACTCTTCATTATTAAGGCAGGAAATCTTCATACAAATAATTCTTTTGTTCCAGAAATTGTATTTATACACTATATGTACTCTGAAATAGTGGAAAACTTTTCTATATCAGTAATAGACACAGTAAAGTTTCTAAAGACTGCATTTTTACTTATTGAGCAATAAAGGAGGAGGAAATCTTATATGGTCATGTCTCCTGAGGCATCTCACAAAGGTTACAGTCTATTTCTGTTATTGAAGTTTTGTGCAGATAAATACTTGTGGTCCTTTCAAAGTCCTAGATAGATAAGTAAGTCTGTCAAGTTCTAGTCAGAATCTGGGAGAATAAAGGATGACACATTCTTTCAATGTATGCCCTCTATCTATTTTTTTTTTTCCTTTAAGTATTCTTTATGTGAAATCTGGCTGTAAACTGTATAGACATTCTCAACTGCTGACGATAGTCAGATTGCTAGTAACAGAACAGTGCAACTATTTCTCACTCTTTTTTATTTTTTTTTTTAATTTTTTTATTAGTTGGAGGCTAATTACTTCACAACATTTCAGTGGGTTTTGTCATACATTGATATGAATCAGCCATAGATTAACACTTATTCCCCATCCCGATCCCCCCTCCCATCTCCCTCTCCACCCGATTCCTCTGGGTCTTCCCAGTGCACCAGGCCAGAGCACTTGTCTCATGCATCCCACCTGGGCTGGTGATCTGTTTCACCATAGATAGTATACATGCTGTTCTTTTGAAACATTCCACCCTCACCTTCTCCCACAGAGTTCAAAAGTCTGTTCTGTATTTCTGTGTCTCTTTTTCTGTTTTGCATATAGGGTTATCGTTACCATCTTTCTAAATTCCATATATATGTGTTAGTATGCTGTAATGTTCTTTATCTTTCTGGCTTACTTCACTCTGTATAAGAGGCTCCAGTTTCATCCATCTCATTAAGACTGGTTCAAATGAATTCTTTTTGACGGCTGAGTAAAATTCCATGGTGTATATGTACCACAGCTTCCTTATCCATTCATCTGCTGATGGGCATCTAGGTTGCTTCCATGTCCTGGCTATTATAAACAGTGCTGCGATGAACATTGGGGTGCATGTGTCTCTTTCAGATCTGGTTTCCTCAGTGTGTATGCCCAGAAGTGGATTGCTGGGTCATATGGCAGTTCTATTCCCAGTTTTTTAAGGAATCTCCACACTGTTTTCCATAGTGGCTGTACTAGTTTGCATTCCCACCAACAGTGTAAGAGGGTTCCCTTTTCTCCACAGCCTCTCCAGCATTTATTGCTTGTAGACTTTTGGATAGCAGCCATCCTGACTGGCGTGTAATGGTACCTCATTGTGGTTTTGATTTGCATTTCTCTAATAATGAGTGATGTTGAGCATCTTTTCATGTGTTTGTTAGCCATCTGTATGTCTTCTTTGGAGAAATGTCTGTTTAGTTCTTTGGCCCATTTTTTGATTGGGTCATTTATTTTTCTGGAATTGAGCTGCAGGAGTTGCTTGTATATTTTTGAGATTAATCCTTTGTCTGTTTCTTCATTTGCTATTATTTTCTCCCAATCTGACGGCTGTCTTTTCACCTTACTTATAGTTTCCTTTGTAGTGCAAAAGCTTTTAAGTTTCATTAGGTCCCATTTGTTTAGTTTTGCTTTTATTTCCAATATTCTGGGAGGTGGTCATAGAGGATCTTGCTGTGATTTATGTCAGAGAGTGTTTTGCCTATGTTCTCCTCTAGGAGTTTTATAGTTTCTGGTCTTACATTTAGATCTTTAATCCATTTTGAGTTTATTTTTGTGTATGGTGTTAGAAAGTGTTCTAGTTTCATTCTTTTACAAGTGGTTGACCAGTTTTCCCAGCACCACTTGTTAAAGAGGTTGTCTTTTTTCCATTGTATATCCTTGCCTCCTTTGTCAAAGATAAGGTGTCCATAGGTCCGTGGATTTATCTCTGGGCTTTCTATTCTGTTCCATTGATCTATATTTCTGTCTTTGTGCCAGTACCATACTGTCTTGATGACTGTGGCTTTGTAGTAGAGTCTGAAGTCAGGCAGGTTGATTCCTCCAGTTCCATTCTTCTTTCTCAAGATTACTTTGGCTATTCGAGGTTTTTTGTATTTCCATACAAATTGTGAAATTCTTTGGTCTAGTTCTGTGAAAAATACCGTTGGTAGCTTGATAGGGATTGCATTGAATCTATAGATTGCTTTGGGTAGAATAGCCATTTTGACAATATTGATTCTTCCAATCCATGAACACGGTATGTTTCTCCATCTGTTTGTGTCCTCTTTGATTTCTTTCATCAGTGTTTTATAGTTTTCTATGTATAGGTCTTTTGTTTCTTTAGGTAGATATACTCCTAAGTATTTTATTCTTTTTGTTGCAATGGTGAATGGTATTGTTTCCTTAATTTCTCTTTCTGTTTTTTTCATTGTTAGTATATAGGAATGCAAGGGATTTCTGTGTGTTAATTTTATATCCTGCAACTTTACTATATTCATTGATTAGCTCTAGTAATTTTCTGGTAGAGTCTTTAGGGTTTTCTATGTAGAGGATCATGTCATCTGCAAACAGTGAGAGTTTCACTTCTTCTTTTCCTATCTGGATTCCTTTTACTTCTTTTTCTGCTCTGATTGCTGTGGCCAAAACTTCCAACACTATGTTGAATAGTAGTGGTGAGAGTGGGCACCCTTGTCTTGTTCCTGATTTCAGGGGAAATGCTTTCAATTTTTCACCATTGAGGGTGATGCTTGCTGTGGGTTTGTCATATATAGCTTTTATTATGTTGAGGTATGTTCCTTCTATTCCTGCTTTTTGGAGAGTTTTAATCATAAATGAGTGTTGAATTTTGTCAAAGGCTTTCTCTGCATCTATTGAGATAATCATATGGTTTTTATCTTTCAATTTGTTAATGTGGTGTATTACATTGATTGATTTGCGGATATTGAAGAATCCTTGCATTCCTGGGATAAAGCCCACTTGGTCATGGTGTATGATTTTTTTAATATGTTGTTGGATTCTGTTTGCTAGAATTTTGTTAAGGATTTTTGCATCTATGTTCATCAGTGATATTGGCCTGTAGTTTTCTTTTTTTGTGGCATCTTTGTCTGGTTTTGGAATTAGGGTGATGGTGGCCTCATAGAATGAGTTTGGAAGTTTACCTTCTTCTGCAATTTTCTGGAAGAGTTTGAGTAAGATAGGTGTTAGCTCTTCTCTAAATTTTTGGTAGAATTCAGCTGTGAAGCCATCTGGTCCTGGGCTTTTGTTTGCTGGAAGATTTTTGATTACAGTTTCGATTTCCTTGCTTGTGATGGGTCTGTTAAGATCTTCTATTTCTTCCTGGTTCAGTTTTGGAAAGTTATACTTTTCTAAGAATTTGTCCATTTCATCCAAGTTGTCCATTTTATTGGCATAGAGCTGCTGGTAGTAGTCTCTTATGATCCTTTGTATTTCAGTGTTGTCTGTTGTGATCTCTCCATTTTCATTTCTAATTTTGTTAATTTGGTTCTTCTCTCTTTGTTTCTTAATGAGTCTTGCTAATGGTTTGTCAATTTTGTTTATTTTTTCAAAAAACCAGCTTTTAGCTTTGTTGATTTTTGCTATGGTCTCTTTAGTTTCTATTGCATTTATTTCTGCCCTAATTTTTAAGATTTCTTTCCTTCTGCTAACCTGGGGTTCTTCATTTCTTCCTTCTCTAATTGCTTTAGGTGTAGAGTTAGGTTATTTATTTGGCTTTTTTCTTGTTTCTTGATGTAAGCCTGTAATGCTATGAACCTTCCCCTTAGCACTGCTTTTACAGTGTCCATAGGTTTTGGGTTGTTGTGTTTTCATTTTCATTCATTTCTATACATATTTTGATTTCTTTTTTGATTTCTTCTATGATTTGTTGGTTATTCAGAAGCGTGTTATTTAGCCTCCATATGTTTGAAGTTTTAACAATTTTTTTCCTGTATTGAGATCTAATCTTACTGCACTGTGGTCAGAAAAGATGACTGGAATGATTTCAATTTTTTTGAATTTTCCAAGACCAGATTTATGGCCCAGGATGTGATCTATTCTGGAGAAGGTTCCGTGTGCACTTGAGAAAAAGGTGAAGTTGCTTGTTTTGGGGTGAAATGTCCTATAGATATCAATTAGGTCTAGCTGGTCCATTGTGTCATTTAAGGTTTGTGTTTCCTTGTTAATTTTCTGTTTGGTTGATCTATCCATAGTTGTGAGTGGGGTATTAAAGTCTCCCACTATTATTGTGTTACTATTAATTTCCTCTTTCATACTCGTTAGTGTTTGCCGTACATATTGCGGTGCTCCTATGTTGGGTGCATGTATATTTATAATTGTTATATCTTCTTCTTGGATTGATCCTTTGATCATTATGTAGTGTCCTTCTTTGTCTCTTTTCCGAGCTTTTATTTGACAGTCTATTTTATCTGATATGAGTATTGCGACTCCTGCTTTCTTTTGGTCTCCATTTGCATGAAATATTTTTTTCCAGCCCTTCACTTTTAGTCTGTATGTGTCTCTTGTTTTGAGGTGGGTCTCTTGTAGACAGCATATATGGGGGTCTTGTTTTTGTATCCATTCAGCCAATCTTTGTCTTTTGGTTGGGGCATTCAACCCATTTACATTTAAGGTAATTATTGATAGGTGTGGTCCCGTTGCCATTTACTTTGTTGTTTTGGGTTCACGTTTACACAACCTTTCTGCATTTCCTGTCTAGAGAAGATCCTTTAGCATTTGTTGAAGAGCTGGTTTGGTGGTGCTGAATTCTCTCAGCTTTTGCTTATCTGGAAAGCGTTTGAGTTCTCCTTCATATCTGAAATGAGATCCTTGCTGGATACAGTAATCTAGGTTGTGGTTTTCTCTTTCATTACTTTCAGGACGTCCTGACCATTCCCTTCTTGTGCCTTGGAGGGTTTCTATTGATAGGTCAGCTGTTATCCTAGGGAATCCCTTTGGATGTGTATTTGTTGTTTTTCCCTTGCTGCTTTTAATATTTGTTCTTTGGTTTTTGATCTTTGTAGTTTGAATTAAATATGTGTCTTGGGGTGGTTTCACCTTGGGTATCCTGTTTGGGACTCTCTGGGTTTCTTGGGACTTGAGTGCTATTCTTCCCCATTTTAGGGAAGTTTTCAGCTTTTATCTCCTCGAGTATTTCTCATGGCCTTTCTTTTTGTCTTCTTCTTCTGGAACTCCTATGAAATCGAATGTTGGGGCGTTTCACAGTGTCCCAGATCCCTGATTTGTCCTCATTTCTTTTGATCCTTTTTTCTTTTTTCCTCTCTGCTTCATTTATTTCCATCATTTTACTTCTACCCTCAACTTATCCTATCTCTGCCGTCCGTTATTCTACTCTTGGTTCCCTCAAGTGTTTTTTTGGATCTCATTCATTGCATTGTTCTTTTTTAATTGACTCTTTTTTATTTTCTTCTAGGTCTTTATTAACAATTCTTGTATCTTTTCAATCTTGTCTCCAGGCTATTTATCTGTAACTCCATTTTGGTTTTTCAAGATTTTGGATCATTTTTATTATCATTATTCTAAATCTTTTTTAGGTAGATTCCCTATCTCCTCCTCTTTTTGTTTTGGACTTGGTGGGCTTTTTTCATGTTCCTTTACCTGTTGGGTATTTCTTTGCCTTTTCATCTTGTTTAGATTGCTGTGTCTGGAGTGGACTTTCTGTATTCTGGAGGTCTGTGGTTCCTTTTTATTGTGGAGGATTTACCCAGTGGGTGGGGTTAGACGATTGGCTTGTCAAGGTTTCCCGGTTAGGGAAGCTTGCGTCAGTGTATTGGTGCGTGGAACTTGATTTCTTCTTTTTGGAGAGCAATGGAGTGCCCAGGAATGAGTTTTGAGATGGGTCTATGTGTTAGGTGTCACCTTGGGCAGCCTGTATGTTGACATTCGGGGCTATGTTCCTGTGTTGCTGGGGAATTTGCGTGGTATGTCTTGCTCTAAAACTTACTGGCTCTTGGGTGGTGGTTGGTTTCAGTGTAGGTATGGAGGCTTTTGGACGGTCACTTATTGCTTAAAGTTCCATGTAGTCAGGAGTTTTCTGGTGTTCTCAGGTTTTGGGCTTAAGTTTCCTGCCTCTGGATTTCAGTTTTATTCTTCCTGTAGTCTCAGGACTTCTCCAACTATACAGCACTGATAATAAAACTTCTAGGTTAATGGCGAAAAGATTCTCCCCTGTTAGGGACACCCAGAGAGGTTCACAGAGTTACATGAACAGGAGAAAAGGGAGGAGGGAGATAGAGATGAGCAGGAGGAGAAAAAGGGGGACTCAAGAGGAGAGAGACAGATCTACGCAGCTGTCTGTTCCCAGAGTGTTCTCCGTATCTCAGACACCTACAAGGATTCACAGAATTGGATTGGGAAGAGAAGGGGAAAGGAGGAAATAGAGGTGTTCTGAGGTAGAAAACAGAGAATCAAGATTGGGAGAGAATAATCTTCGGTTTAAAGATAGGGCTTCTCTTTTTTTTTTTTTTTTGGTAAGGTTATAGTGTAGTGAAAATGAAAATGAAGAGTAGTAGAGGAGTAATAGAGGACTTTAAAAGAAATAAGAGAAAAAGAAAAATAGAAAATAAAAGAGAAAACGGAAAGGAAAAAAAAGAAGAAAAAAGAAAAAAAAGAAAAAGAAAAAAAACCAAAAAAAACAAAAAAAGAAAGAAAGAAAGAAAAAAAAAAAATTTTTTTTCCCCTAATTAAAAAAATCGTAAAAATCTATGTAAATGAAAGTTAAGGAGTAATGGGGGAGTAATAGGGAATTTTAAAGGAAAATAAAAGAAAAAATAAAAAAGAAAAAATATAAAAAGAAAAAAAAATTTTTTTTTTTCCTTACTTAGAAAAAAAAAAGTAAAAATATATCTAGGAGTTTCTCTGGAGCTGCTGCGGTCAGTGTGGGTTCGGCTCAGTTTCAGATAGCTCCTCGTTCCAGCTTACACTTCTCGATATCTACAGGGCCCTTCCGGTGAAGTCGGTGTTTTCTACAGGGATTTTAATCTGTTGCACCAGTCCCTTCTGAAGCGGTTCCCTTTGTTTATTTGGCTTCTGTTTGCCGGTCTCTTCAGAGCCTCATTTCCGCCCTGACACAGGCGGGCGGAGGTGGACTCTTATTCAGCTAGCTAGTTCCGTTGCGCTGCTGGGAGGGCTGACGCTGCGGGGATGGGCTGGCGCTGCGGGGCGGGGCTGACGCTGCGGGGAGGGGCTGGCCCTGCGGGGGCGGGCTGGCGCTGCCGGGAGGGGCTGACGCTGCTTTCTCCGTCTGCCGCTGCTCAGGCTCCGGGCTGTTCTATATGGAGCGCGCCCCGCGCTGCGCCAGGTTCCAGCCCTCGGGTGTTACACAAAAGCGCGGAAGGAAAAGCTGCGCCTGCTCTCTGTGCCTTCCCCGTCAGAGCGGTCCAGGCAGCGAGGGGCTTGATGGGCGCACTATCCCCAGGTGTGGCGCACTCACTCCCTTCCGCGGACCCAGTCTCAGTTTCCGCTGGCGCCAGTCGGGTGCGCGCGCCTTCCGCCCTCTGCGTCCCCAGCCCCAGTCCCCGCCCGCGCAGGTCGGGTGCCTGCGCCGTGTGTCTCGCTGCGACCTTCCCCTCCCCCCTGCCTCCTGCCTCCGGCGGGGCTGGGCGGGTCCGCAGCCTGCGGCCTGCGACCTCTTCTTGGGACTTTCTCCGTCCCTTTGTTCTGCGAACGGCCGGCAGTGTGTTCCGGCCGGTTAATTTTCTCTCTTTTGGTCTCCCACAGTTCAAGTTGGCACCTCACAGAAGCTCCCTCCGATTGTCCTCAGGGCACTCAGGCCCGGACCCTAGCCCAAGCAAGGCCGCCTAAGACTCCCTTCCTGGGACGGGTCTCCGTCCTTAGCTCTTTTGTCTCACTTTTTATCTTTTGTCCTACCTCCTTTCGAAGACAATGGTCTGCTTTTCTGGGCGCCTGATGACCTCAGCTAGCGATCAGAAGTTGTTTTGTGAGGTTTGCTCTGCATTCAGTTATTCTTTTGATGAATTTGTAGGAGAGAAAGTGGTCTCCCCGTCCTACTCCTCCGCCATCTTGGCTCCTCCCTATTTCTCACTCAACACAGTCACTAAAACACTTTCATACTCTTCTAATTTTAGAACAATAGTCCTCAAAATGCTGTTTATGAATAATTATACAATAAGCAATAGGGATTAATGTTAAAACTGTGGATTCTAGGGCCCCACTACTGTCTTACTGAATCTTAGGGAAAAGAAATTAGAATGTCTTTGTAAAAAGCCCTGCAGATTTTATTGTTGTTCTCTTATGTATTTATACATATTTTATGTTAAATTTTGATGATACAAATTTACACACATACTTAAAACTGATCTTTCCAAATAATTTATTACATTGGAAGCTATCCCTATGGCAACTTATCACAGATTCATTATTCACAATGAATAAAATACTGATTGATACTATTTGTTTCTCCTAGATAAATGGACACTGGTTTAAAGTTTTATCTTATTCATTGTTCCACTTGAAACAGGTCATATTTGAAATGCAGAAAAAAACAAGGTCAAATCTCAGTTCCTTCCTATATCAATTTTTTGAACTTATCTACTATTAATTGAAGTATAATTACTTTATAATATTGTCTTGCTCTCTGTCATACATTAGCATCCATATCAGTTTTCATTCGGGAAATTCACTGAACTTCTTTAAACTTTAATATTCTTATTTTTGGACTAAAAAATAAATTGGACTAGTAATAGTATAATTAAATAAACAGCAGAGTGTAATACATGAAAGATAAATATTAACAGCTCACTATTTCTATTAAGAAATGAAAATTGTCCTTGGTCTTCTAGATTACATGATTACTTGTAGAGTTTTAGGGAAGGACACGGAGAGTTACAAACCAAGCCATAAAACATTACAAGAAATTGTTCTGTTGCTGCTATAAAATTCCATGGCTCACGGAATGGATGCGGAGTGATAACAAATATATTCTGTGTAAGTAAGTCACATATAACGTAACAATTAAAGTTGATATTTGAGTCAGGCATTAGAGCCTTGATAGATGTGAACAATGGAGAAGGACAAAGGTGATAAAGAAGAGCATGAATTAAGCCAGAGAAGTGAACAATTACACTTAAGAAAAGAGCCAGAGGGATGGGATGGGGAGGGAGGCGGGAAGGGGGATCAGGATGGGGAACACATGTAAATCCATGGCTGATTCATATCGATGTATGGCAAAAACCACTACAATATTGTAAAGTAATTGGCCTCCAACTAATAAAAATAAATGAAAAAAATAAAGAAAAAAAAGAAAAGAGCTACTTAGATCATTGTAATTAGAAGAAATAGACATGCTAGGGAGTGGGAGAATACATTGAAAGGTATACATCATTCTAGGGATACTTTGCTTTAAAATAGGGAAGGATATTCTTAAATGATTTTACTTATGAAAACTTCCAAAACTTAGCAGAGAATTACAACTCTGATGGCAGGGGGAACAATAATACACAGTAGGAAAGACCCAAGGCAGAAGTAAAGCCTGAAACTGAATTCTGGATATCTCCCTTACCTTTAGCCCCACATCCATGTTTTCAGCAGATTTTAACATTCAAATAAATCAAGCATCTTTGCCATCTTCACCAGTCCAACCAAATGAATCTAAGTCAGCATAAGTCATTTGAATGGAGGTGGTCAAGCAAGAGACGGCAAGAGTGAGCATTGACATTTTAGGAGTCAGTGAACTAAAATGGACTGGAACAGGAGAATTTAATTCAGATGAACATTATATCTACTACTGTGGGCAAAAATCCCTTAGAAGAAATGGAGTAACCCTTTGTTGACAAAAGAGTATGAAATGTAGTACTTGGGTGCAACCTCAAAAACGAGAGAATGACATTTGTTCATTTCCAAGGCAAGCCATTCAACATCACAGTAATTCTAGTCTATGCCACTACCACCAATGCTGAAGGTGATCACTTCTACAAACACATACAAAACCTTCTAGAACTGACACCAAAAAAAGATGTCCATTCTATCATAGGGCATTGCAATGCAAAAGTAGGAAGTCAAGAGATACCTGGAGTAGCAGGCAAGTTTGGCCTTGGGGTACAAACTAAAGCAGCGCAAGCGCTAACAAAGTTTTGCCAAGAGAATGCACAGGATCGTAGTAAACACACTCTACCAACAACAAGAGAGTTGACTCTACACATGGACATCACCAGATGGTCAACACCGAAATCAGATTGATTCTATTCTTTGCAGCCAAAGATGGAGAAGGTCTGTACAGTCAGCAAAAACAAGACCAGGAGTTGACTATGGTTCTGATCACGAGCTCCAAATTGCAAAATTCAGACTTGAGTTGAAGAAAACAGGAAAAACCATTAGGCCATTCAGGTATGACCTAAATCAAATCCCTTTGATTATACACTGGAGGTGACAAATAGATTCAAGGGATTAGATGTGAGAGACAGAGTGTCTGAAAAATTATGGGTGGAGGTTCGTAACATTGTACAGGAGGTAGTGAGCAAAAACATCCCTAAGAAAAAGAAATGCAACAAGGCAAAGTGGTTGTCTGCGGAGGCCTTAAAATTAGCTGAGTAAAGAAGAGAAGCAAAAGGCAAAGGATAAAGGGAAAGATATTTCCAACTGAAAGGACAGTAACAGAGAATAGCAACGAGAGATAAGAAAGTCTTCTTATGTGAACAATGCAAAGAAACAGAGAAAAACAATAAAATGGAAAAGACTAGAGATCTCGTCAAAAGATTTGGAGATATCAAAGGAAGATTTCATGCAAAGATGTGCATGATAAAGGAAAGAAACAGCAAGGACCTAACAGAAGCAGAAGAGATTAAAAAGAGGTGGCAAGAATACATAGAATTATACAAAAAAGGTCTTAATGACCTGGATAACCATAATGGTATGGTCACTCAACTAGAGCCAGACATCCTGGAGTGTTAAGTCAAGTGGGCCTTAGGAAGCATTTCTATGAACAAAGTTAGTGGAGGTGATGGAATTCCAGCTGAACTATGTCAAATCCTAAAAGATGATGCTGTAAAAGTGCTGTCTCAGTATATAAGCAAATTTGGAAAACAAAGCAATGGCCACAAGGCTGGGAAAAAAAACCAATGTTCATTCCAATCTCAACTAAGGGCAATGCCAAAGAATGTTCAGACTGTCATACAATTGCACTCATTACACATGCTAGCAAGGTGTGTGTGCTTAGCCGCTCAGTCCTGTCTGACTCTTTGCGACCCCATGCACTGCAGCCCACCAGGTTCCTCTGTCCCTGGGAATTCTCCAGGCAAGAATATTGGAATTGGTTGTCATGCCCTCCTCAAGGGGGTCTTCCCAACCCAGGGATTGAACCTAGGCCTCCCAAAGTGCAGGCGGATTCTTTACTGACTGAGCCATAAGGGAAGCCCACACATGCTAGAAAGGTCGTGCTCAAAATCCTTCAAGCTACACTTCAGCAGTGCATGAACCAAGAATTTCCAGATGTACACGCTGGATTTAGAAAAGGCAGAGGAACCAGAGGTCAAGTTGCTGAAATCTGCTGGATCATGGAGAAAGAAAGGGAACTCCAGAGAAACAACTATTTCTGCTTCATTGACTCTGCTGAGGACTTTGACTGTGTGGATCATAACAAACTGGAAAATTATTAAAGAGGTGGGGATACCAGACCATCTTATCTGCATCCTGAGAAACCTGTATATAGGTGAAGAAGCAAAAGTTAAAACCAGACATACAACAATGGACTCGTTAAAAATTAGTAAAGGAGTACATCAAGGCTGTATATTGTCACTCTCCTATATATACAGAGTACAGCATGCAAATTGCTATTCTGGATATATCACAAGTTGAAATCAAGATTACCAGGAGAAATATCAACAACCTCAGATATACAGATGTTACCACCCTAATAGCAGAAAGCAAAGAGGAATAGTAAATGAACAGCTTGATGAGGGTGTAAGCTCAGTTCAGTCGCTCAGTCATATCCGACTCTTTGCAACCCCATGAACCGTAACACTCCAGGCCTCCCTGTCCATCACCAACTCCCAGAATTTACCCAAACTCACATCCATTAAGTCGGTGATGCCGTACAACCATCTCATCCTCTGTCATCCCCTTCTCCTCCTGCCCTCAATCTTTCCCAGCATCAGGGTATTTTCAAATGAGTCAACTCTTTGCATCAGGTGGCCAAAGTATTGGAGTTTCAGCTTCAATATCAGTCCTTCAAATGAACAAGGACTGATCTCTTTTAGGATGGACTGGTTGGATCTCCTTGCAGTCCAAAGGACTCTCAAGAGTCTTTTCTAACACCACAGTTCAAAAGCCTCAATTCTTCAGTGCTCAGCTTTCTTTATTATCCAACTCTCACATCAATACATGACTAATGGAAAAACCATTGTTGCCAAAGTAATGTATCTGCTTTTTAATATGCTGTCTAGGTTGGTCATAACTTTCCTTCCAAGGAGTAAGCGTCTTTTAATTTCATGACTGCAATCACCATCTGCACTGCTTTTGGAGCCCAAAAAAATAAAGTCAGCCACTGTTTCAACTGTTTCCCCATCTATTTCCTATGAAGTGATGGGACCAGATGCCATGATCTTAGTTTTCTGAATGTTGAGCTTTAAGCCAATTGTTTCACTCTCCTCTTTCACTTTCATCAAGAGACTTTTTAGTTCTTCTTCACTTTCTGCCATAAGGGTGGTGTCATCTGTACATCTGAAGTTATTGATATTTCTCCCAGCAATCTTGATTCCAGCTTTTGCTTCTTCCAGCCCAGCGTTTCTCATGATGTATTCTACATGTAAGTTAAATAAGCAGGGTGACAATATACGGCCTTGACGTACTCCTTTTCCTATTTGGAACCAGCCTGTTGTTCCATGTCCAGTTCTAACTATTGCTTCCTGACCTGCATATAGATTTCTCAAGAGGCAGGTCAGGTGGTCTGGTATTTCCATTTCTCAGAATTTTCCATAATTTGTTGTGATCTACACAGTCAAAGACTTTGGCATAGTCAATAAAGCAGAAATAGATGTTTTTCTGGAACTTTCTTACTTTTTTGATGATCCAGCAGATGTTGGCAATTTGAACACTGGTTCCTCTGCCTTTTCTTAATCCAGCTCAAACATTTGGAAGTTCACTGTTCACATACTGCTGAAGCCTGCCTTGCAGAATTTTGAGCATTACTTTGCTAGCATGTGAGATGGGTGCACTTGTGTGGTAGCTTGAACATTCTTTGGCATTGCCTTTCTTTGGCACTGGAATGAAAACAGACCTTTTCCAGTCCTGTGGCCACTGCTGAGTTATCCAAAATTTGCTGGCATATTGACTGCAGCACTTTCACAGCATCATCTTTCAGGATTTGAAATAGCTCAACTGGAATTCCATCACCTCCACTAGGTTTTTTCATAGTGATGCTTCCTAAGGCCCACTTGATTTCAGGTTCCAGGATGTCTGGCTCTAGGTGAACAATCACACGATGGTGATTATCTGGGTCATGAAGATCTTTTTTGTACAGTTCTTCTGTGTATTCTTGCCACCTCTTCTTAATATCTTCTGCTTCTGTTAGGTCCATACCATTTCTGTCCCTTATTGAACACATCTTTGCATGAAATGTTCCTCGACCACCGCTCCTGACCTTGGACGTGGGGTATCTCCTTTGGGCGGCTGCCCCTGACCTTGGACGTGGGGTGTCTCCTTTGGGCGGCTGCCCCTGACCTTGGGCGTGGGGTGTCTCCTTTGGGCGGCTGCCCCTGACCTTGGGCGTGGGGTGTCTCCTTTGGGCGGCTGCCCCTGACCTTGGGCGTGGGGTGTCTCCTTTGGGCGGCTGCCCCTGACCTTGGGCGTGGGGTGTCTCCTTTGGGCGGCTGCCCCTGACCTTGGACGTGGGGTGTCTCCTTTGGGCGGCTGCCCCTGACCTTGGACGTGGGGTATCTCCTTTGGGCGGCTGCCCCTGACCTTGGACGTGGGGTATCTCCTTTGGGCGGCTGCCCCTGACCTTGGACGTGGGGTATCTCCTTTGGGCGGCTGCCCCTGACCTTGGACGTGGGGTATCTCCTTTGGGCGGCTGCCCCTGACCTTGGACGTGGGGTATCTCCTTTGGGCGGCTGCCCCTGACCTTGGACGTGGGGTATCTCCTTTGGGCGGCTGCCCCTGACCTTGGACGTGGGGTATCTCCTTTGGGCGGCTGCCCCTGACCTTGGACGTGGGGTATCTCCTTTGGGCGGCTGCCCCTGACCTTGGACGTGGGGTATCTCCTTTGGGCGGCTGCCCCTGACCTTGGACGTGGGGTATCTCCTTTGGGCGGCTGCCCCTGACCTTGGACGTGGGGTATCTCCTCTCGCCAATCCCTGCACCGCGCAGCCGCCACTCCTGCACTGCCCAACTGCCGTTCCTGCGCCCCGCAGCACATGAGGGTGTAAACAGGGGGTGAAAAGTTTGGCTTGAAACTCAACATTCAAAAAACTAAGATCATGGCATCTGGTCTCATCACTTCATGGTAAACTCATTTCAGTTCAGTTGCTCAGTCATGTCCAGCTCTTTGTGACCCCATTGTCTGCAGCATGCCAGGGCTTCCTTTCCATCACCAACTCTCCGGAGTTTACTCAAACTGATGTCCGTTGAGTCAATGATGCCTTCCAACCATCCCAGTCTCTGTTGTTCCCTTCTCCTCCCACCTTCAATCTTTGCCAGGATAAAGGTCTTTTCAAATGAGTCAGTTCTTCACATCAGGTGGCCAAAGTATTGGAATTTCAGCTTCAGCATCAGTCCTTCCAATGAATATTCAGGACTAATTTCCTTTAGGATGGATTGGTTGGATTTCCTTGCAGTCCAAGGAACTCTCAAGTCTTCTCCAACACCACAGTTCAAAAGCATCAATTCTTCAGGGCTCAGCTTTCTTTACAGTACAATTCTCACATCCATACATGATTACTGGAAAAACCATAGCCTTGACGATAAGGACCTTTGTTGCCAAAGTAATGTCTCTCCTTTTTAAAATATACTGTCTAGGTTGGGCATAATTTTTCCCCCAAGGAGTAAGCATCTTTTAATTTCCCTGCTGCAGACACCATCTGCAGTGATTTTGGAGCCCCCAAAAATAAGTTCTGTCACTGTTTCCACTGTTTCCCCATCTATTTGCCATGAAGTGATGGGACCGGATGCCATGATCTTAGTTTTCTGAATGTTGAGTTTTAAGCCAACTTTTCACATTCCTCTTCCACTTCCATCAAATAGATGGGTTAAAAATAGAAACAGTGACAGATTTCATTTTCTTCAGTTCAAAAACCACTCTGGACAGTGACTACAGCCATGAAATTAAAAGAAGCTTGTTCCTTAGAAGGAAATCTACAACCATCCTAGACAGCATATTAAAAAGCAGACATAACTTTGCTGACATAGTCCATATAATCAAAGCTATGGTTTTTCCAGTAGTCATATATGGATGTGAGATTGGACCATAAAGAAGCCTGAGCACCAAAGAATTCATGCTTTCAAACTGGTGCTGGAGAAGAATCTTGAAAGTTCCTTGGACTGCAAGGTGATCAAACCAGGAAATCCTTAAGGAAATCAACCCTGAATATTCATTGGTTGGACTGACTGATGCTGAAGCTGAAGCTCCAATACTTTGGCCACTTAATATGAAGAGCCATCTCATTGGAAAAGACCCTGATGCTGGGAAAGGCTGATGGCAAGAAGAGAAGGATTTGACAGAGGCTGAGGTGGTTGGATGGCATCACTGACCCAATGGACATGAGTTTGAGCAAACTCCTGGAGATACTGGAGGACAGGGAAACCTGGTGTGCTGCAGTTAATGGGGTCGCAAGGAGTCAGACATGACTTAGTCTAAGTCAACATTAGTCATTTGAATGCAAACCAACTGGATTAGGCCTATTAAAACTGGACTTAGAATCAAGATTAAATTTAGCCTAATCTTACTTATTAGCCTTCTAATAGATAAATTTGCATCCACTTTTCCTGTCTCTAATCATTCCTGTACTGGTTAACTATTTGTAATATAAAATTATCATATCTCACACTCATACTTACCTGCATACTAACAACCAGACACTCACAATAAACATTTGCTTTAAAATCACTGACAGGTTCATACCACTCTTTAATTTAGTCTAAAGATATTTAAATTAATTCCTCCCTATATAAATTTTTATCCCTATCTTCTTGTCTTCAATGATCCAAAGGATCTCTTCTTTATCTCTTCAGCTTTCTCTTGAGTTATTCCAACCTCTTCTCCATGTTTCTATGACTTTTTCATTTCCTGAGTACCATAAATCCTTCAACAATATGGCAAATACCTATATCTATATCTATAAAATTCCTTTTGCCAAGAATTGTTTTTCATCCTCTCCTAACGTAATAGATTCTACTTTTATCACTTGTATCTTAGCTAAGCTTTCACTTTCTCAGGGAAGGCCTCATTTTCTTCTTACGTCAAATGCTGCATTATAAAATTTAATATTATTATGTATCCCTCCTTTGTAGTTCTTTATCTACTGTGATTTCCAATTTTTTATGTAATCCATCACCTGTACTAAACTATAAATTGTATGAGAGTTATTTTTAATCACCTTTGTATAGCAGGACTAGTGCTGTGCCTGACACGCCTGAAGTTCATTGCTCAGTCATGCCCAACTGTTTGTGACCCCATGGACTGTAGCCCACCAGGCTCCTCTGTCCATGTATTTCCCAGGCAACAATAGTGGAGAGTTGTAACCATTTCCTTCTCCAGGAGATCTTCCTGACCCAGGGATTAAACCTGGGTCTCCTGCATTGCAGGCAGATTCTTTACTGTCTGAGACATAGTTCAAAACCTGTGTCTGACCCATAGTAGGTATTAATAATCACTGAATTAGGTGGGAATGTAAACTGGTATAGCCATATGAAGAACAGTATGGAGATTCCTTAACAAACTAGGAATAAAACTACCATATGACCCAGCAATCCAACTACTGGGCATATATCCTAATAAAACCACAATTCAAAAACATACATATACCCCAATGTTCACTGAAGCACCCTTTACAATAGCCAGGACATGGTAGCAACCTAGACGTTCACTGACAGATGAATGGATAAAGAAGTTGTGATACATACATATAATGGAATATTATGTGTGTGTATATGTTTGTGTGTGCATGCTCAGCCATGCCTGACTCTTTGAAATCCCATGGATTCTTGCCTACCTGGCTCTTCTGTCCATGGGATTTTCCAGGAGAACGAATACTAGAATGGGTTGCCATTTCCTTCTCCAACAATAGATTATTACTCAGTCATAAAAAAGGAATGCATTTGAGTCAGTTCTAGTGAGGTGGATAAACCTAGAACCTATTATAAAGAATGAAGTAAGTCAGAAAGAGAAAAGCAAATATCATATATTAACACACATATAGAGAATCTAGAAAAATAGTATTAATGAATCTATTTACAGAGAAGAAATAGAGATGCAGATGTAGAGAACAAACTTATGGACAAAGCAGGGGAAGAGAGGTTAGGATAAATTGAGAAAGTAGCACTGACATATACACTCTATCATGTGTAAAGTGGATAACTAGCAGGAAGCGGCTGTATACCATTCTCTAAGAATGGAATTGTCATACTTAAAGGTACAACATGGAAGAATAATGGCTGAGAACAGAATTCTGAGTAGACAGTATGGTAGTTGTAGGATAGCTGCGAGGTCACAATACAAGGTGGAAAGAAAAGTTGGGTAACTATTGTACTCTTTCTGGAGGCCTGAAGCAATCAAGTGCCAGAAGTAATAAAAAGAAGGGAAATTTATTAAATCCACTGAAAGAGAGAATTTATAAGACCTGATCATAAGATTGGATCCAAAGTGTAAAAATACATGTTAGGAATGACATTGAGTATGAGTTATTTGTGAGGAGAAAACTCTGCTGCCAAACAGCCTTACCAATGGGCCTTTCATAGTGCTGCCCATCCCTGGCTACCAACTCTGCACACAATCCCCTGGACTGCAGCCCGCTAGACTCCTCTGTTCATGGAATTTTCCAGGCAAGAATACTGGAGTGGGTTGCCATTTTCTTCTCCAGGGGATCTTCCTGACCCAGGGATTGACCTGTGTCTTCTGTGTCTCTTGCATTGGCAGGCAGATTCTTTACCACTGAGCAGTTGCCCCTGCCAGCTCTGGTCAACCCATCATCTTTACTCTAAGCATAACGAAGTGTGCTGTACACTTCCATGTGTTCAAAAATGTTATTACTTCTGCGTGTAAATCCTCCTTATTTTTCCTTACCCCCACGTGTTCCATAAACTTAATATGTTACTTTCTTGGGAAGATTTATCTGAATCAGTTGTCATATAAACATTATTACCCTACTGTTATGTCCTATAACTACCACTACAATATCCCTTATCACATTAAAATCTAATCACTGACAGCATTTCTTTACTGCCATTGTAAAAGATACTTTAATTCACTTTGTCAATGTACTCCACACAGTATGTACATAGAAATGATTATGAAATGATTGAATAATCTGGAAACAATACAATGAATGTGTTTGAGAATGACTATATAAGATAACACCATATATTTTTAAACACAAAGGGTCAGAAATAATGTTTGCTAAGAAAGCAACATTTGGAGTTAGAATACATCTATGGATAAGCCAATGGAAGTAGATGTTGAATGTTACGATAGCATGTAGAACATGAATGACTCTTTTAAAAAGGCAAAAATTTACAAATGGCTCATGCCTTTTCTTTCTCGAATGTTACACAGAAACGGGAAAAGCTAATGTTTATTTTGGAAGGTGAGTCTGATCTCTGAGCATAGAGACTTTTCACATTATGTATAAGAGTTGGATGCTTCATCTATCAATCTGTCCATTCCATAGGTATTTGTCACATGATTGACTCTGCACTAGGTAATGGAAAAGATATTGAGAAAAAGAACTAGATCCAGTCCTCCTTCTTCAAGCTGCTTTCAGCAAAGTGAATAGTAAGACAGAAATTCAATAGGCGCAAAAACAAATAAAAATATAGAATATGACATATGGATGGACCTAGAGATATTATGCTAAGTGAAATAAGTCAGACAGAAGACAGATATTACATTATTTCACTTATATGTGGAATCTAAAAAATAAATGAACAATCAAAACCAAATATAAACAGTCACAGATACAGAGCACAAATGTGTTTGCCAGAGTGGTGGAAGAGAGGATTGGGGACAGGAGTGCAGCAACAGATGAAGGGGATTAAGAGAAACATACTTCTAGTTACATAAAAAATAAATCAAAGAGATGTAGTATATAGAACAGAGGATACAGTCAAAAAGTAATGTTGTAACTACTTTGTATGGTAATAGATGGCTACTGGGTTTAACCATGGTGATCAATTCATAACGTATATAAATGTCAAATCACTATTTTGCATATCCAAAACTAATTTAATATTGAGAACCAGCTATATTTCAATAAAACTATCAAAGGAGAAATTAACAAATGACTTATACATAAAAGGAAAAAAATATAAGCATTATAAAGAAAGTATATAGTACATATATGATATAAGACTATGGAAAAAGATAACAAGGATAGGGGACTTTCAATGGACACTGACATTATGTTGATATCTTTTAAAAATTATAACAATCATTTCTTGTAAAAACAACAGAGAGAACTATAGAGAAGTGAGATAATCTAAAAAAATAGCTTACCACGTTTACAAATTTGCAAATTAGACCATGGCAGCTTGTTATAACAATATTATAGTAAGAGACTTATATCCCTTGATTATTAACTGTTAAGTTACTTAAAAATAATTTGTAGTATCCTTGATCAAAAGAGCATAACACTTAAAAATCAACTCCAGAACCAACTGTTACATAATGATTCAAAACTTAAACATAAGCTTTGCTCAAAACACCTTGTGAGATTCTTTCTATACAATGTCTTATAATGATACTTTTTATAAGAAAGTCACATATTTACTTTCTCTATAGAGTTTCATAATAAAGGCAAAAAAGTTCTCTTGAGCGTCTCAAAAACATATAAAATTATGGAATTAATTCATATCAGGGACATTTAAATACAGATTCAATACTTTGCTCTGTGACACTCATATGTCTCAAAATAACACCAAATGCTAGGTTTGACATTTTATAAACAACCAAAAATTCAATAATAAATTGTAAGAGAAAAAGGAAAACCTCAATAAAATACTTCTTTTTAGGGTTTATTGTCAAAAAGCAATTTTCAAATTTTATTTATAAAATATCACAGTCATTCAATGATGCACCTTTTCACTGTGTATTGGATTTGATAGCATCATGCTCCTGAAAAGAAGCAAAAGGGCAATTCTTGCAGCTGAAGGTGACCTTTATTACATCTTATTCTTAGTGACTTTGCCCAAGATTGTCAGTCCAAAAAGAAAAAATTTAGGAGGCAATATCTGGCAGAATTGTGCTTTTTTCTTTGTTTTCCTGTGCTAAATAATATTGATCTCTAACATTCATCTAATTGATTTTTTAAATGATATGCAAGGAAAAGTAATTCTCAAGTGTTCATTCTGTCATGGCAACTAATCTGTTTTTATTTGTCCTGTATTTTACAGCTTGGAGAAATGCTGTGTCAGTGATAATTTTCATTAACACATTTGGCACATGTCAAATATTCCACATTAATGCCCAGATAAGCCTGATAAATGGGAAGAGTTCTACTGAGTGACTTAATAAGAAACAATAATCAATGAGAAAAACAGTATATAAAAATATATTCACTTTTGTAAAACAAGTTTCCCCTAAATAGAAAATACAAGCATAAACTTTTCTTATAAGGTCAACTTACCCAGTAAATACTTAATTTTGATCCTTTGGATTTATTTATATCAGTCACTTTACTGTGTTTTAAATTTTGATTATAAATTCTCAGCTTGTGAAATAGATATAACGCTCTTACTGGGTAAGTGTAATAGAAGTTCTTGTATAATCTAGAAGTAAATGTCAGGAAGGAGATATCAGAGAAGAGGCAGTCTAAGGGTCATACTAAAAATATCCAGAGTAAGTTTTAGATGTGTGAAGAATCTTTACATAGATCATTACTTATTTTAAAAATAAATGTTTTAGGAGGATAGGTGGGGCACTGGAGATTAAGTGGAGTACTCCAAGTGCAATGAATCATTTTAGCAAAAAATTCTTGAGATTTCTATCAATTGCAATGTGGATATCTTAAATCACAGTCTTTACAATTGAACAAGAAAGTATAGGAAAAGTAAAAATGGAAAAATGAAAGATGAAAAGATTTTACATATTAAGTGATAAGAACTCAGGGTCATTCCAAATCCTTACCATAATTGTTTTAAAGATTTGCTGTCTGCCTTATGGACTTGACTGACATCCACACACCTAAGTGTGTTCTTCACTCAAAAAATGCATGATGAACCATGAATCTCAGTCAATATAGTTGTGTCAGTCCATTTTTTGCTATACTCATTTCTCCAAACACAGATCAATAATTAATGAAATGTGAAAAAAGTATATTTACTTAAATTTAAAAAATTATCAAAGTGGACCAGAGACACAAAAACAAAGCAAACTAAAATCACGTATCTTAATGGATTCAAGCCCTGAATGAGGTTAATGCATCACATAACGGAAATAAAACTTTTGCCACTTCAAACAAGGTAAGCAATGGATTTTCATAATTCTAGTAAAGAAAGGAATTTGTGGGGAAAAACAAAAACAAAAAAGCCTAGCTGCTGGATTTTAGCCAGGGTAATTCCTGCAAAATTGGGAAATTATACAGGTGCAATTTGGGGAAATAAAATTTGAAACTAAAAAAAATTTTCAGATGCTTTGTGGTATCAAACATAGAATCATATCACAGTAGTTAGAAAACACATTTATATGTTACAGTTCTGTTCTGGAGATCTAGAGGCCTAATGGAAATAAGTGTGTAAATGTTAGAATGATTTTTCACAAGAGTGAGAAAACAGAGGAACAGAGAAAGAGACCGAAAAATTGAATTAAAAGACATAAACAGTGAAGAAAACCACTAGCAAGAACTAACATAGTTATGGAAATATAAATTAAAGTTCAAAAGGCAACATGATAACTTATTAAGATTATAAGGCTTGCATTTCAAAGCCAAGATCATATGTAGTTCATTATTTAAAGCTATTGTTAAAAGTCACAAAACTTGTGAATAATATAAATTTTTAAATGGCATTTTTAGTACTTATCACAGCTACTTAGAATATGTGACAGAAAGTATTGTTGTTGTTGCTTAGTAACTCAGTCATGTCCCACTCTTTGTGACCCCATGGACTGTAGCATGCCAGGCTTCCCTGTCCTTCACCATCTCCAAAGTTTGCTCAAACCCATGTCCATTGAGTTGGTAATGCCACCCAACTATCTCATCCTCTGTCATCCCCTCACCTCCTGCCTTCAATCTTTCCTAGCATCAGGGTCTTTTTTAATGAGTCGGGACTTTGCATCAGGGGGCCAAAGTATTGGCACTTCATCTTCAACATTAATCCTTCTAATAAATATTCAGGGTTGATTTCTTTTATGATAACTGGTTTGATCTCCTTGCATTCCAAGGAGCCTTCTCCAATATCACAGTTCAAAAGCATCCATTTTCAGTGCTCAGCCTTTTTTGCAGTTCAACTCTCACATCCATACATGACTACTGGAAAAACCAGCTTTGAATATCTGGGCCTTTGTTGGCAAAGTGATGTCTCTGATTTTTAATATGCTGTCTAGGTTTGTCAAAGCCTTTCTTCCAAGGAGCAAGCATCTTTTAATTTCAAGGCTGAATTAATCAATAATAAATCTTCAGGTGAATGTAAAATCTATATGTAAGAAATATTTAAATAAATTTTTAAATTTTTTACAGTATTTAAAAGAGAAGAAGATACTCAGAAAGAGCCCAGAGAACTACTTTGGTTGAAGAGATGACCTAGGAACAAGGTAGACAAAGACAAATACACTTCACAGGGCAGATAATGAGAGAGAAATGAGCTATACAGGGATAGATTTCAATAAATCTGTAGAAGGTATCCTTGAGTTTTGTGCTAAGTAGTGATCACTGAATGCTTATGAGTTTGTAGAAATAACACCTCAAAATGATCAGATGTTACAATCCTCCGGATTAACATAAAACCAGGGAAAGTGCCTGTTCCCTACAAAGAAAAGAGGGAGAGAAATGAAGACAGAGACAAAGACAGAAAGGTGAAAGAGACAAAGACACAGAGAGCGAGAGAGAGAAACCTTGTTCACAGGACATCAAGATCACTCAAAATGGTTTTGTCTCAATTCAGTTCAGTTTCTCAGTCATGTCCGACTCTTTGGAACCCCATGAACCACAGCACACAGGGCCTTCCTGTCCATCACCAACTCCCGGGGTCAACCCAAACCCAGTTTTGTCTCATTTCAGTTCAGTTCAGTTACTCAGTCGTGTCCGACTCTTTGCAACCCCATGAATCGCAGCACGCCAGGCCTCCCTATCCATCACAAACTCCTGGAGTTTACTCACTCTCATGCCCATCGAGTCGATGATGCCATCTAGCCATCTCATCCTCTGCCATCCCCTTCTCCTCCTGCCCCCAATCCCTCCCAGCATCCGGGTCTTTTCCAATGAGTCAACTCTTTGCATGAGGTGGCCAAAGTATTGGAGTTTCAGCTACAGCATCAGTCCTTCCAATGAACACCCAGGACTAATCTCCTTTAGGATGGACTGGTTGGATCTCCTTGCAGTCCAAGGGACTCTCAAGAGTCTTCTCCAACACCACAGTTCAAAAACATCAATTTTTCAGCTCTCAGCTTTCTTCACAGTCCAACTCTCACATCCATACATGACCCAGTGGAAAAACCATAGCCTTGACCAGATAGACCTTTGTTGGCAAAGTAATATCTCTGCTTTTTAATATGCTATCTAGGTTGGTCATAACTTTCCTTCCAAGGAGTAAGCGTCTTTTAATTTCATGACTGCAATCGCCATCTGCAGTGATTTAGGAGCCCAAAAAATAAAGCCTGACACTGTTTCCACTGTCTCCCCATCTATTTCCCATGAGGTAATGGGACCAGATGCCATGATCTTAGTTTTCTGAATGTTGAGCTTTAAGCCAACTTTTTCATTCTCCTCTTTCACTTTCATCAAGAGGCTTTTTAGTTCCTCTTCACTTTCAGCAATAAGGGTGGTGTCATCTGCATATCTGAGGTTATTGATATTTCTCACGGCAATCTTGATTCCAGCTTGTGCTTCAACCAGCCCAGCGTTTCTCATGATGTACTCTGCATATAATTTAAATAAGCAGGATGACAATATACAGCCTTGACGTACTCCTTTTCCTATTTGGAACCAGTCTGTTGTTCGGCGTCCAGTTCTAACTGTTGCTTCCTGACCTGCATACAGGTTTCTCAAGAGGCAGGTCAGGTGGTCTGGTATTCCCATCTCCTTCAGAATTTTCCACAGTTTATTGTGATCCACACAGTCGAAGGCTTTGGCGTAGTCAGTAAAGCAGAAATAGATGTTTTTCTGGAACTCTCTTGCTTTTTCAATGATCCAGCAGATGTTGGCATTTTGACCTCTGGTTCCTCTGCCTTTTCTTAATCCAGCTTGAACATCTGGAAGTTCTCAGTTCACCTATTGCTGAAGCCTGACTTGGAGAATTTTGAGCATTACTTTACTAGCGTGTGAGATGAGTGCAATTGTGCGGTACTTTGAGCATTCTTCGGGATTGCCTTTCTTAGAGATTGGAATGAAAACGGGCCTTTTCCAGTCCTGTGGCCACTGCTGAGTTTTCCAAATTTGCTGGCATATTGAGTGTAACACTTTCACAACATCATCTTTCAGGATTTGAAATAGCTCAACTGGAATTCCATCACATCCACTAACTTTGTTCGTAGTGATGCTTTCTAAGGCCCCCTTGACTTCACATTCCAGGATGTCTGGCTCTAGGTGAGTGATCACACCATTGTGATTATCTGGGTCATGAAGATCTTTTTTGTACAGTTCTTCTGTGTATTCTTGCCACCGTTTCTTAATATCTTCTGCTTCTGTTAGGTCCATACCATGTCTGTCCTTTATTGAACACATCTTTGCATGAAATGTTCCCTTGGTATCTCTAATTTTCTTGAAGAAATCTCTAGTCTTTCCCATTCTGTTTTTTCCCTCTATTTCTTTGCATTGATCTCTGAGGAAGGCTTTCTTATCTCTCCTGGCTATTCTTTGGAACTCTACATTCAAATGGGAATATCTTTCCTTTTCTCCTTTGCTTTTTGCTTCTCTTCGTTTCACAGCTTTTCGTAAGCCCGCCTCAGACAACCATTTTGCCTTTTTGCATTTCTTTTCCATGAGGATGGTCTTGATCGCTGTCTCCTGTACAATGTTACAAACCTCCATCGATAGTTCATCAGGCTCTCTGTCTATCAGATCTAGTCCCTTAAATCTATTTCTCACTTCCACTGTATATTCATAAGGGATTCGATTTAGCTCCTACCTGAATGATCTAGTGGTTATCCCTACTCTCTTCAATTTAAGTCTGAATTTGGCAATAAGGAGTTCATGATCTGAGCCACAGTCAGCTCCTGGTCTTTTTTTGCTGACTATATAGAGCTTCTCCATCTTTGGCTGCAAAGGATATAATCAGTCTGATTTTGATGTTGGCCATCTGGTGATGTCCATGTGTAGAGTCTTCTCTTGTGTTTTTGGAAGAGTGTGTTTGCTATGACCAGTGCGTTCTCTTGGCAAAACTCTATTAGCCTTTGCCCTGCTTTATTCCATACTCCAAGGCTAAATTTGCTTGTTACTCCAGGTGTTTCTTGACTTACTACTTTTGCATTCCAGTCCCCTAAATGAAAAGGACATCTTTTTTGGGTGTTAGTTCTAAAGGTCTTGTAGGTCTTCATAGAACCGTTCAACTTCAGCTTCTTCAGTGTTACTGGTTGGGGCATAGGCTTGGATTACCGTGATTGAATGGTTTGCCTTGGAAACGAACAGAGATCATTCTGTCGTTTTTGAGATTGCATCCAAGTACTGCATTTCAGACCCTTTTGTTGACCATGATGGCTACTCCATTTCTTCTAAGGGATTCCTGCCCACAGTAGTAGATATAATGGTCATCTGAGTTAAATTCACCCACTCCAGTCCATTTTAGTTCGCTGATTCCTACAAAGTCGACAGTCACTCTTGCCATCTCCTGTTTGACCACTTCCAATTTGCCTTGATTCATGGACCTAACATTCCAGGTTCCTATGCAATATTGCTCTTTACAGCATCAGACCTTGCTTCTATCACCAGTCCCATACACAACTGGGTATTGTTTTTGCTTTGGCTCCATTCCTTTATTCTTTCTGGAGTTATTTCTCCACTGATCTCCAGTAGCATATTGGACACCTACCGACCTGGGGAGTTTCTCTTTCAGTATCCTATCATTTTGCCTTCTCATACTGTTCATGGGGTTCTCAAGGCAAGAATATTGAAGTGGCTTGCCATTCCCTTCTCCAGTGGACCACATTCTGTCAGACCTCTCCACCATGACCCAGCCGTCTTGGGTGGCCCTACGCGGCATGGCTTAGTTTCATTGAGTTAGACAAGACTGTGGTCCTGTGATCAACTTGGCTAGTTTTCTGTGATTATGGTTTTAGTGTGTCTACCCTCCGATGCCCTCTTGCAACACCTACCATCTTACTTGGGTTTCTCTTGGTGGGTAAAACTTAGCCTTAAACAAAATGCTACTCTGGTCCTACCTAACAAAGCTAATACAAGTAAGAAATTAAAAAATATTCTGAGCTCCACAAGGTTACCAAAAATTCATGAAGTTTGACATGCAATCAAAAATTACTAGGAATGCAAAGTAGTAGAAAAACATGTAAAGAGGAGAAAAGTAACACATTATTTATCAATAAATGACACAGTTGATAGACTTATTAAACAAGGTCATTTAATAAGGTACTGTAACTATATTTCATATGGTCAAGAAGATAGAAGATTAAGCATGCCTAAGTAGAGACACTGAGGCTATAAAACAACACAAAACAAACATCTGGAGATAAAACCTATGTCTGCAGATGGAAAACTTGTAGAAAGAAATTAATAGCAAAAGAGACATTGTAAAAGACAAAATTAATGAACTTTAAGATATGGCAGAAATTACTATACAAAATGAAGTAGAGTATGTCTGAAAATAAAATAAGTGAAGCATCAGTGAGATTCAGGACAACTTCTAACAGCCTAACAATGAAAGTAATGAAAGTCTCTGAGAAAGAAGTACACAGGTGTGGGGAAGAAAAATGCGAAGATAATTGGTTAGCACTAACCAATATGATAAAAACTCTGAACACACAACAATACCAAAAATTAGAAATGTAAAAAAAAAAAAAATTATACTTAGACATAATATAAATAAGTTGTTAAAAGGAGGACAATTTTTAAAACCTATGAGGTACAGAAGAACAAAGATAAATATGACACCATATTTCTTATTGGCAACAACACAAGTCAGAGAACAATGATGCAATTATCTTTAAGATCATAATGAGTGGGAAAAAAATCTGTCAATCTTGAATCTGTATCAGCCAAAATATCATCTAAATATAAATTACATTTTATACAGACAATATCTGAAAGAATTCACAGTCAGATTTGCACTATGACAGTTGCTAAAGGAAGTTCTTCAGATGGAAGAAAAATAACATACAATGGAAATCTGGATTTACCAAAAGGGATAAAGGAAATAAAAGCACTGGAAACGTAAATATATGAAAATAATATTTATTATATAAAAATAATGAACTATTCAGAATAAAGATAATTACAATCAATTGTGAGGTTTTAAATTATATAGACATAGATTACATGAATGGTGAGGGAACCAATATTCTTCTTACATGATCATCCTTGTAAGAATAATTTATTGGTTTGGCCAAAAATTCCACTGTTTCTTTTTTAAGTGAAAATAAAAGACACATCTTTCATTTTCACCAAGAAGTTCATTGAATAATGTATTCACTGTTTTGTTCCACTACTTTCTGTCATTTTTTTCAGGCAACTTCATAATTTCACCTTTCTTAAACATTTTATCTTTTTGAGCAAAGAACTGTTCCAGGTGGCTGTTACAGTCTTCCAAGAAATTGAAATTTTTTCTGTTAAGAGAATTTTGTAAAGACTGAAGCAAATGGACATCTTAAGTTGTGATATCTGGTGAATATAGTGGATGAATCAGAACTTCCCAGCCAAGCTTTAACAGTTTTTGCCTGGTCATCAAAGAAACATGGTCTTGTGTTATCCTTATGTAAGATTATGCATTTTCTAATTCCAGATTCTTTTTGTTGACTGCTGCCTTCGGTTGGTTTAATTGGGAGCAATACTTATCAGAATTAATCATTTAATCTCCCAGAAGGAACTCATAACAGGAGACTCATTGCTAATCCCACCTACTACACACATCACCTTCATTGAATGAAGATTGGCCTTTGGTGTGTTTGTTGGTGGTTCATTTTGTTTGCCTCATGATCTCTTCCATATGACTGTACAGTATCCACTTTTTATCACCTGTCACAATTTGCTTTAAAAATGGAACATTTTCATCACATTTAAGTAGCGAATTGCAAGTAGACATTTTGGGTTTGTTTGTTTTTTTTCACTTATATAGAACCCACACATCAAAGCGATGAAGATAACCAAGCTGGTGCAAATGATTTTCAGTGCTTGATTTGGATATTTTGATTATGTTAGCTATCTCCCATATAGAATAACACTGATTGTTCCCAATGTCTCAATTTGATCACTATTAACTCTAACCAGTCTATCTAACCATGGAGCATCATCCAGTGAGAAATCTCCAGCAGGAAACTTTGTAAACCACTTTTGACACATTTGATCAGTCACAGCACATTTTCCATACACTACACAAATCTTTTTTTAATGTTTCAGTTGTATTTTTACCTTTCTTGAAATAATAAAGCACAATATGCTGAAAATGTTGTTTCTTTCTTCCATCTTCAATATTAAAATGGCTACAAAAAATTCACCAATTTAGGTAAGTTTTATTTTAATGCACACTGATAGGATAACTGTTACAATATAATCTAACAAAACTGTTTCAATTAAGGTTAAAGACAGCTAAGGACTACTAGAGTCATCTTATGGGGAAAACAAGAAAGAATCTTTTGACCAACCCCTCAAAAATTACCGGGTCATTGAATAGTTGCTGAATGAGTTGGCATTATATTCACTTTTAGTGTCTTAATTTCCTAAAGCTAATGAATAAGCCTATAAATTAGTTTGGTAATCTCTTACCTGCATTGTTTTTCTGTATCTCCTTTTATCACATTGTAGTCTTTTGGCTCTGGATAACTTTACCACACTCTCCACTAGTCTACAGTAAATTTACCATAACAAACCCCTCGTAGTGTGATGTACTAATACATGCTTAAGAACCAGCTTTCTGAAAAGAAAATGTTCAAATTTAAACCTTTACCAATATCTGTTGATAAATAATTCCACTATAGCCCATTTCAAGCTACCAGTGTAAAATCACTAAATGACTTAAGAAGAAACACTAGAAAATGGCTCTTGACAGCCCTAAAATGCCTTTATCTATCCCATATACACTGCATGACAAATTCCATCATCTCTTTCACTTGCATATATACTCTTCCTTAAAATAGCATGTGGGCCTCTTAGTAACTTGCTTGATAACTGCTGTCTATAGGGCAAATGGAAAACCTTGCAGATGAAAGTACTATATTCTTCCAACAGATGAGTAAGTTTCTGAGACTGGGCAAATGGGAGACTCATCTGTAACATGCAAGACAGTGTTATAAAGTGTAACCCAGATTCTGGAGACAGGGTTAGATCTAAATTTGGATTCTCCCACTTCTTTGAATCTGTTTCTTCATTTGGAAAATAACAATAATAACTAATTTAACCATAAAAATTTAGTGCTGAAGGTACATTCAATTCTATATTGTGTCATAAGTTACACACACTGAAGAACTGATGCTTTCATACTGTGGTGCTGGAAAAGACTCTTGAGAGTCTCTTGAACTGCAAGGAGATCAAACCAGTCAATCCTAAAGGAAATCAACCCTGAATATTCATTGGAAGGACTGATTCTGAAGCTCCAATACCTTGGCCACCTGATGTGAACAGCCAATTCATTGGAAAAGACCCTGATGCTGAGAAAGACTGATGGCAGGAGAAGAAGGGGCTGGCAAAGGATGAGAAGGTTGGATGGTATCACCAGTTCAGTGGACATGAGTTTGAACAAACCACAGGAGATAGTGGTGCGCTGCAATCCATGGGGTCACAGAGTCGGACACAACACAGCAACTGAATAACAACAATGCTGAAAGGATGCCCGTACCCGCAGATAGAACTCTGTCTTAAGATACGTATAACATTGCGAAGGAATAGCCATAATAGTTAAATCTAATTGAAAACAGAAAGTGTGAAGGAGTTATATATTCTGACAGGCAGGCAGGTTATATATTATGATATATATTGTGACAAGATCACAAGGTGATTAGAAAAAAAAAAATAAATGACTCACATTTTTTTTTTAACCTGCAAGTCAGCATTTGAGAGCTCTCTGAGGAGACAGTGGCTAGATTCCTAGAGAATCTAGGAATCCTAGAGCTCCAGACAGAAATATACATAAAAATAAGACAAGTAGCATATCTGCAGAGCATGAATTATTAGATCATTAAATAAGACAAAACTAATTTATATATTCTATACAACCAATTTCATTATCAAAGTACAACACAAGGAAGCCCACATACACTTTAATAGCAAGGCCTTGGTGTAGTAGGGAAGAACAAATCTGCCTCCATGTTAGATCTGCTTCTTTTATTCTAACCTCTGCTTTCTGTTAAAGCAGAAATGTCAATAACCTCACATATGCAGATGACACCACCCTTATGGCAGAAAGCAAAGAGAAACTAAAGAGCCTCTTGATGAAGGTGAAAGAGGAGAGTGAAAAAGGTGGCTTAAAACTCAACATTGACAAAACTAAGATGATGACATCTAGTCCCATCACTTCATGGCAAATATATGGGGAAACAAGGGAAACAGTGACAGACTTAATTTTCTTGGGCTCCAAAATCACTGCAGCTGTTGACTGCAGCCATGAAATTAAAAGACAATTGCTCCTTGGAAGAAAAGCTGTGACAAACCTAGAAAGCATATTTAAAAAGCAGAAACATTACTTTGCCAAGAAAGTTCTGTCTAGTCAAAGCTATGGTTTGTTCAGTAGTCATGTATGGATGTGAGAATTGGACCATGAAGAAAGCTAAGACCTGAAGAACTGATGCTTTTGAACTGTGGTATTGGATAAGACTCTTGAGAGTCTCTTGGACTGCAAGGAAATCAAACAAGTCAATCCTAAAGGAAATCAATCCTGAATATTCATTGGAAGGACTGATACTGAAGCTTAAGCTCCAATACTTTGGCCACCTGATGCAAAGTCCTGACTCATTAGAAAAGACCCTGTTGCTGGGAAAGATTGAAGGCAGGAGGAGGAGACAACAGAGGACTATATGGTTGGATGGCATCACTGACTCAATGTACACGAGGTTTAGCAAGTTTCGGGAAATGGGGAAGGACAGGGAAGCCTGGCTTGCTGCAGTCCTTGGGGTCAGAAATAGTCAAACATGACTGAGTGACTGAACAACAACTGCTTTCTGTCGCTTTTGTTACAAGTTGCTTCCCAGATTGCACTAGTGGTAAAGAGCCCGCCACTGGTTTGACCCCTGAGTTGTGCAGATCCCCTGGAGAAGTGCATGGAAACCCACTCCAGTATTCTTGCCTGGAGAATCCCATGGACACAGATGACTGTCCGGCTAGGGCTACAAAGAGTTGGCCAGGACTGAAGCAGCTTAGCACACAGCACAATCACTAAATGTTGCCTAAAGTTACATGCAAACATAATGGCCCTTCTCAGGGAACCCTGGTCCCTCTGCCTGAATCTTAAACTAACCTATCTTTGTTCAGTTCACAAGGAAACATCCTGACCCTACCCACCTGTGAATGGCTGCAGGAAAAAAGGAATTAACACACCCCTCAGCTGGTAAAGAATCTGCCTGCAAAGCAGGAGACGTGGGTTCAATCCCTGGACTGGGAAGATCCCCTGGAGAAGGAAAGGCTACTCCAGTATTCTGGCCTGGAGAATTCCATGGACTGTATAGTCCATGGGGTCGAAAAAGTCAGACACGACTAAGTGACTTTCACTTTCACTTTCCCAGAATGTGGCAAAACCAGGAAATATTTGTAAAACTTATAGCCTTTTTTAACTTTTCCTCCTCACTTCCTCCTATTTCTGTTCTATAAAAGAAACTAGCTTCTAAACTCTGGTAAGGTGACTCTCTAGGACTCTAGAGAACCAGACTCCTGGCTTTCCAAATAAAAGTAATTATTCCTTGCTTCAACACCTGTCTCCTGATTTATTGGCCTGTACTGTGTTGAATAAAATGAGCTTGGACTCAGTAACACTGGAATAGAACTATTGTAAATCTGTCTATCACCTCAGTTCAAAGTTGTAGGCCCAGAACACCTAAGTGTCCCCCTGCCCATGCATGGACATAGACCGAGGCAAGACTGAGCCTGAAAACCATTCAGTTAAGTGGCTGCAGATCTAAGAAAAATAAAAAGAGGAAATCATACACTTCTGTCTGTGACTCTGTAGAAGTGGATTATCCATTCCAACTATATCTATTTCTAGTTCCCTGTATAAATCCACAAATATGATTTTTCTCTCTTCTTCATCTATTCATTTCTTACTTCCACATCAAGGCCCAACTTACCTGAATATTGTCCATGAAACCTAATATGTCACTGCACTTTGATTTCTCCCTTCCAAGATTTCTATTGTGACATCTCATTGTATTGGTGTAATATGTATATTCTTCATATGTCTTGATACTCTTCCCATCTTATAATTTCATTCATAGTAATGTACATGTTCATTATATTAGTTGACAAAATACAGCTGAGGGAATAAATGATAATTAAAATAAGTGTGTTTTAATTTAATCCCTTCTCTCTTATCCTACTTATTCTATGAGGGTTTATAATTATGATCGTCTTTGCTTAGAAGATGCTTCTAGAAATATGTTACAAGAAATTAATAAGTAATGTATATTCATCTGTCCTTTAAAATTTGAACTATCTATCTATTTGTCTGTCAAGTATCTCTCTACCTATCTATGTGTGAGGGGAGTCATATGGTATGGTAAAAAAGAGAAGGTAAGAGTTTTAGAGTTAGATTAGAATGTAGGTCCAAATCAGCATAAAACAATGTGTGCTAATAGTTGTGTGATACCAACATAATTCCTGACCTATAAATTAAGAGCAATTGTTTTACATAAAATTAAATTCAATGTTATAAATAAACCATGCTGTAGTACATGGGGTTGCAAAGAATCATGCATGACTGAGTGATTGAACAACAGCAAAATACCTTTAAAAATAATGATTGCTCACAAATACTAGTTGCATAGCATTAATTTTATTCCTTTCTCTACCTTGTTTTTCTCTTGTAACCTTTCTAGACAATTCATGTAATATATGTAGATTTCACCCTTGATGCTGTTAAAAAATCAACTGGTATGAGCCAAGCGATGGAACAGTGACAGACTTTATTTTGGGGGGCTCCAAAATCACTGCAGATGGTGACTGCAGCCATGGAATTAAAAGACACTTGTTCCTTGGAAGAAAAGGTATGACCAATCTAGACAGTATATTAAAAAGCAGAGACATTACTTTGCCAACAAAGGTCCATCTAGTCAAAGCTTTGGTTTTTCCAGTAGTCATGTATGGATATGAAAGTTGGACTATAAAGAAAACTGAGCGTCGAAGAATTGATGCTTTTGACCTGTGGTGTTGGAGAAGACTCTTGAGAGTCCCTTGGACAGCAAGGAAATCCAACCAGTCCATCCTAAAGGAAATCAGTCCTGAATATTCATTGGAAGGACTGATGCTGAAGCTGAAACTCCAATACTTTGGCCACTTGATTCAAATAACTGACTCATTGGAAAAGACCCTGATGCTGCAAAAGATAGAAGACAGGAGGAGAAGGGGATGACAGAGGATGAGATGGTTGGATGGCATCACTGACCCAATGGACATGAGTTTGAGTAAATTCTGGGAGTTGGTGATGGACAGGGAAGCCTGGTGTGCTGCAGTCCATGGGGTCACAAAGAGTCAGACACAGCTGAGCGAATGAACTGAACTGATGAACCATGCAGTGTCCATTAAACAAATATAGATTGGTTTTGATCTGCTCTGTGTCTGCAATCTCTTTAACTGTCAATTAATTTCAGAAGAGCATGAAAACTCTTCTTTGGCCAGAATTTTTTTTAAAAAACAGACATTTACTGTAAAACTGAAAAAGAGAATATGCCCTACACATAGTGTTGTTGATAAATATTCAGCCGTCTGAATATTCAAGTTCATGTATTCTTAGTGTCATTTTATGACTTTACCTTTTTATTTAGTAAAATGCTTTCTTCAGGCCAATTAATATTTATGATCAGACTTAACATAGACTATTTCATTAAATTTAAATTAAATGCTTAGTTGTGTGTGTTTAGAACAGTGATGTTGTTAATTGTTCATCCAGATACCATGTCATTATATCTAGTGCTGGCTCAGGATTGTCTACCATACTGAAAAATGCAGCTGGGCTGGGTGGGTATTTTCATTTGGATGATGGAAAGGGAATGGTGATTCCAAATGCTAATGATATGGAATCAGTTCTGGCTCAGCAGAAGCATTCTCTCATGATGAAGTTTTTGATGACTGTGTTACAAAGTAACTAAATATTCCCAACTATCTATTAGGACCTTAATTTCTTAATACAAAACAAAGTACTATTATCATCTCTTCCTATTCAATTTCCTTTTTTCTTCCTATTTCAGTAGCTGACATGACACTCAGGGTGATATTGCAAAATACGTATTCCCTTGCTTAAATTCACTAGCTTCCTACTATTTCAAGGATATCCAGTGTCTGCACTAACTACTATCCTCTTTAAACTCAGACAGTAAAGGATCTGCCTGCAATGTGGGAGAGGCAGGTTCGATCTCTGGGTCAGGAAGTTACCCAGTCCAATACTCTTGCCCAGAGAACTTCATCATCAGAGGAGTTTTATCAACATGAGCAGGCTACGGCCCACGGGGTCGCAAAGAGTCAGCATGACTGAGCAACTAACACGTACTCCATTAATTTTGAATTTACCATTTATATTTCCTTTCACTTATCCTGCTCCATTGCATTCAAACTTTTTCACATGATATTCTCTGTTTCACTTCCTATTTTATCTGACTAAACCCTAACTTTAGTTCTTGCTTTTAAGGTAATTTACTCTAAACAGTCTCAACCTGTCTGAATTGAAGGTATTAGGTTTTTACACTAGGAACTTCGACAATACTTCATAATGCCTTTATCACAGATCACAGATCATTATACTCAAATATTAGTTGTATTTGTTTTCTACTAAATTATAAATGTAGTCTTGGAAAAAGAAAAGACCTATCCTAGTGTTTTGTATAAAATATAGGTTCCAAATAAATAATAGAGACTTATGATCCAGACAAAATGGCATAAACTTATCTCTCCCTGCTTCTCTTTGCTAAGTATACTCGTAAACCCTGGACAATAGACAAAGATAAATTATGATAGGTGAAAGAAAGGCATATTGGTTAGGAACACCAGTACTGGGAAAAGAAAAACATAGCACAGTTTCTTACAGTTCCCCACTCAATAGGAAAATCTTACTGAGTTTGGCATTTCCTAACTCCCAAACTATCAACAGAAGACAGTGCAAGTAGATTCACCTCCCACTTCCCACCAAGATCAAACAGGAATCCAATTGACAATATCAGGCAAGCAAGGAAGAATTGGCAAGCAAGATCAACTGGAGAGCATGCTAACAACATACCACTAGAAGAAATGTTCTTTCTCTCCCATTGGACCTTCCCTCATGCACCCAGAGATCCTGCATGGTTCAACAGTACCCACAAGAGGGATTTGATACAACAATGCCTTGACCAGAAGTGCTCTCTGTTCCATGGACTGGAGATTATTTTTCCTCAGCTAGAAGCACTAGATAGCCCAGCTAGTGAAGGGTATCCCACCTCCTAAAGTAGCAGCAACAGGGAACTGTGAGCTCCATTAGCATGAGATAAACCAAACAGACCAAATAGTATCTCAAAGACAAAACATGAAATCATCACTGAAACAACAGCCCACAAAATTGCCTAGAACCTATATGGAAAATTTAAACAAAGTGACTTCCTGCCAAATAAAATTTTTCAATAGGACCAAGAGTTTCTTGGTCCTATTGAAATAATAGCTCAAAAGTCTAGACCAATAATAGCTCAAAAGTCTAGACCACCACCACAACAAAAATTCATACATCTTTATAAGAATTATGACAATAAAAACGTGAGTGAGAAAAGGTAATTAGCTCATGACACCATCAACATCTTGGAATTATCTAATAAGGATTTTAAAGCAGCCATCACAAACTTTCAATAGGCAATTACAAATTTTCTTAAAATGAATTAAAAACAGAAAAGTTAAGCAAAGAAGCAAATGCTATTAAAAAAGAAGTGAGATGTGACTGAAAACTAAAATAACAAAAATTAGAAATTTGATAGATGAGCTCAAGAGTAGACTGCAGAAAACTTATGGGGAAAATATCAAAAGAATTCACCTAATCTCAATAACAGAGAAAGAAAGGAGGAACAAAGAAAGGAGGAGGTGAGGGAGGGGAAGGGAAGAAAGAATCCAACTCAGGGAAGTGAAAGTGAAAGTCACACATTCATGTCCGACTCTTTGTGACCCCATGGGCTAAACAGTCCATGTAATTCTCCAGGCCATAATATTGGAGTGGGCAGCCATTCCCTTCTCCGGGGGATCTTCCCAACCCAGGGATCGAACCCAGGTCTCCAACATTGCAGGCAGATTCTTTACCAGCTGAACCACCAGGGAAGCCTAAGGGAATTGTAGGTCAATAATAAAGGATAAAACTTTTGTATAATCAGAGTTTAAATGTGCCAGGAGAATGGCAGTGGGGCTGAAAGAATAGTCAAAGAATTGATAGTTTAAAACTCACTAAATTTGGCAAAAATCATGAACCCACAAATCAAGGAAACTGGGTAAATACCAGGAAGGGTAAATCCAAAGAAATGCATGCTAAACTATATTATAATTTAACTTATGAGTACTAATGTCAACCTTGAAAAGAGCCAAAGAGAAATTAAACATTACCTCTAGGGAAATACTGATTTAAATGAAGATTGAATTTCTTGTCTGAAATCATGAAGGGAGTAGAAAGTGGCACATTTTTTTCAGCTGCTGAAAGAAAAAACTACCCACTATAAATTTTATATCCAGGAGAAATATTTTTCAGAAATGATGAAGAAATAAAGACATTATTACCCATAGAAAAATTAATAGAATTTGTCACTACACTTAAGGAATGACTGATAAGACATTCTTTAAAAAAAAAAGAGAGAGAAATGATAAATGAAACAACCTTGGAGTATTAAGAAAGAAGGAAAAATGGAAAGGATACAATATGATTAAATGAAATAGATTATCCTTCTTATGTGTTTTGTAAAGATATGTAATAATTCAAGTAGAAAGTATAATACTAACAAATACTCATGACAAAATTATTTAAAATTAAGAAAGATAAAGGGGGCTAAATAAAAAAAACTTCCTTACTTACTCTGAAGTGGTAAAATGCTTATGCCAGTAGACTGACAGTAACATGTGGTTTAAAATATTTAGAGTCACTCCTAAGAAAACTATGGAAAATGACATGCTCAAACACATTATAAATATATCAATATGAAATAATAACTTTTGAAATACACAAGATAATGCACATGAAGGCAAAAAAAGAAAAAGAGAAAAGCTAACATAAGAAAATAATACAGTAGTAAGCCCTAGTATATGAATGTTTAACATAAATGATTTGAAGATATAAATTATGCAACACAGGTTAAGAGTTGATTAAAAATAGGCCCCAACTATATGTTCTTTTTAAGAAGTACATTTAAAATTCAATGCCATGGATAAGTGGAAGGTAGAAAGATAGAAAAGACTAGCCCAGCAAAAAGATGCTTCAAAAAGTAAGAGGGCTATATTCACAGCAGATAAAATGCTTCCAAACAAAGAACTTATTGGAGACAAAGACAAATATTATATAACAATAAATAACCACAAAATAGGAATATATAAAACTATTAAAAACAGAGCTTTGGATGAGACAAACATTGATAGACCTGAAAGGATAGATAAATAAACAATTATAGCTAGGGCTGTTACTAGAACTCATAATTTAAATAGGAAGAAAATGAGGAAAGATATAGATGGAAGTAAGACAGTAAACCAAAGGATTTATTTAACATATTTAGATCACCTTACTCAATGATAGCAGAATAAACATCTCCTTCAAGCACCCAGTAAATATTCACCATGATAGAAAATCTTTTCTGTTATAAAACAAATCTTAACAAATTTAAAAGAGTAAAAGTATACAAAGTAGTTTCTCTGACACTAATGAATCAAACTATAAATCAATTATTGAAAAAAATCAGTCAGTTGTCAAGTCACTTGTCAATTAAATAGCACATGGCAAAAATAAGTGATTGATCCAAGAGGACAACACTAAATGTGCCAAAAAGGTAGATAAGAATTAAAATAAAAATCAGTGTAACAAGATATTTGAGAAGCAGCTACAGCAGTGTTGAGAGGAACGTTTACAGCGCCACGTGCTACATTAGCAAAGAGGAAGGTTGTTGAACCAGTGATCTAACTCCCAACCTTCAAAAAATTAGAAAAAGAAGAGCAAAAAAAAAAAAAATGCAAAGCAAGTAAAAGGAAAGAAATAACCTTAATAAAAGCAAACATAAACAAAACTGAAGAAAAAAATAGAAACTATCAATGAAGTGCAAAGCTGGTTCTTCAAAACCATAAAACGGACTAACTTTTAGAGTGAAAAATACAAAAAGAGAAAAGGCATACCTCCAACGTGAAGAACAAAACAGGAGATCTCATAATCACTGAAAATGTGAAAAAGGAATTCTGTGAGCAACTGTCCACTGAAATTCAGAAGAAATAGGCCAATTTCTCAAAAAAAACCAGACTACCAAAAGTCCACCAAGATGAGGACCTAGATAATATTATAACCATTAATGACATTTAATTTATAATTTGGAACTTCCTCAAAAGAAATCTCCAAATTCAGATGATTCTACTGGAGATGTCTGGCAAATATTTAAATATCTTTTCACACAATTTGTGGAAACTGCATAATGGAAAATGGAAAGAAGTGGGAAAACTCCAAAATAAAAATGTCTAACTAGAATTCTAAACTCTAATATTATTATTCAAATATGAAAATAAAGAAATTTCCTTCCACCTAAAAGCTGACAGGCATCACTTCTAGCTGATCTATGATATAAGAACTACAAACAGTTCTAAAAATGAAGAGAAATATTACAGATCAAAGCAGGATCTAAGGAATAGAAGAGCATGAAAAAACACAAGTATAAGAGTAAATATAAAAAGACATTTTAAAATCTTCATTATATCAATGCTGTGTATAAATAAATATTTTCTTTAAAAGATTGTTTAAAGCAAAAAATAACATAATGTACATTTGAATTTAGAACATGTGTAAATTTTTTTTAGAAGTTAAGAATGCAAACTATGGTAAGAATAAGTAGAATTGTACTTTTGTAATGTTTTTACATTATTTGTAGAGAAGACTATAATTCAAAGACAGATTGTGATAATTTAAGACTGCATGTTGTAATTTCTTATGCAATTAGTAAAAAGAGGTAGAAAAAAAACAGTTAATAGAGAAAATAAAAGAGACTACAAAAACTAAAAATAACTCATTCCAGCCAAAGCAAGACAGAAAATAAGCAAGAGGGGAAAAGACAACAAATGAAGCATATATAAAACAAATGGCAAGATGACATTTATAAAAGTGGTCATATCATTACTTACTATTAAAGGTAAATGGACTAAACACTTCCTGTAAATGGAGAGGTTGTCAGGATAAAAAAAAGAGCACTGTTAATGTCAAAAACAATTAAATATGAAGGTGAGGGAAGGTTGAAAACAAAAGAGTGGGGAAAATACAAAATCACTAACCATAAGAAAGAGAATTAAGAGTAAAATATGGCATTATGGGAAATTAAATATTTAAAGACGAAATGACTGAATTTATGCACTGTGATGATGTAAAAGAATGCTGCCAAGGGAAGAAAGCTTAAGCAAGTGTTGCAAAGTGATATAGAAAGCAAGACAAGCAGGAAAAATAAATGAAGTTCCTTAATTTGCACTATACAATAACATAATAAATATATATTTTATTCCATGTCTTTTTATTTTAAAACAATGGCCAAAACATACATCATACTAGTTTACATATACTTACAAAATATTTTTCCATAGATATTATTGCTCTTAAACTTTGACTGAGAGTGATTCATAAAAAAGATCTTACATATCTTTCCCAGACAGTGCTTGGCTCACAGCAGTAACTCTTTCTATAGATTTGAGATTTTTATGGCAATTAAAAACTTAAGAATTTATGTCATTTTAACTCTCTTTCACATTTATCTTTTTATGATCTGATTTAATAACCCATTGACACTAAGATCACTCATTTAAAAAGCTATATATCAGATATTTCTAGTTAACAATATAAATTCAAGTAAACTATCTTTAAAACAGACAGAAGCAATTACTTGGTGGCTCTAAAATTAATTCTCAAGCTAATAAATGCCCAAACATAGTCTTTTCCCTGTTAAAAATAACACTAGAGACAGTACATTGAATCTTATGATGATATGATTTTCAAGCTAAATAAAAGTGTTTCAGTGAGGCAATTTTAGCTATATTGGAAAGTATTTTTATTCTTTAAATGCCAGCTATTATTCCTTATGTCTTAAATTGCTCATTGAAACAAGGAAACATTTGTATACGTCTCCAAACTGGGTCATTTCTATATTTTTCAATTCTCTGCTTTAAAAACTTGCAATTAAAAGGAAAAGTCAGAAATAAAACCTGAATTGCAGGCAACATGAAACGTTTAATGCTATTCTTTAGAATAGCTCCCTGATTGGCCCTCCAGTTCATAATTTTTTCAAAAGGATTATGAATATTCATATTTTTGTTATTAAGCATTATTTCAGGGGACAGTAATTTAATATCATGAGAATAATTTTTCAGTACTATTTTTTATTTTGGAATCTTTTGCAAAGCACTGTTTTAAACAGTGCATGCCAACTAAGTCACCCACTTCCTGAGCAACTAGATATTCTCAACATTACTTCCAAAAACCAAAATCTGCCAGTAGATATTTGCTAGACATTTTTTTTCTCCCTGAGGCTGAGATACACAGTTACATAAAAAATAATGTATTACAATTGAGACAAATAATTCAAGTGTTTATTAATTATAAGTAAATAGTACCAATAAAGGCCTCTCTTAACTGCAACAAAATTAGGCTCTCCTCTTAAATCAGTGTTACACTCTGTAGAAATAAAATATGAAACAGTTGAAATTGAAAATGAAAACGCCAGATCAAGAATCATGGAAGCCATGAGATTAACTGATTCATACCCACTATGTTGAGTTCTCACAGAAATTTCTCCCTCAAGATCAATGATACATACAACAATTTCATTGTATTTGTTATGCTTTTATAATCCTAACTACTAAATATAACTGATTATGATCTAGAAGACCATAAAGATCCATCTAAGACTGAACTATTACCTTTGCTCATTGCATTGTGATGCTGAAGAACATAGAGAATTTTGGCAGATAATGTTTTTTATATACTTTGCGTCATTAAAGAAAAGAAATGCACTTTAGAAAGAGCATTTCTTGAGCAGTTATAATATCTTTCCACAGTTCTGTCTTCATATGCAAATGTTAAATAGAGATTGTTTTTGGCTTTTGTAGATGAGTGACATTTAAACCAGATTGCATGCAGTATAATAAAGAACTAGAAGCAGCAGCTCATAATGACAACCTTCATAAAATGCTTTTATCAACTTTTCAGGTTTTTTGAACATACTAATTTTGTCTTTCCATACTGATAATATTTCCTTTTTCCTTATTGTTTCCTATAAATTTTATAAAGTTTTAGAAATTGTGTATATCTAACTTAAATCAGTGTTTTCTAGAACACCTTAAAACAAGAGTATAAAAGTACGTTTTAGCCATAACCTAAAACACACACACAGAGGACACACACAGATCCATGCACACATACACACACACACACGAACTAAATTGTCATAGAAGAATGATAAAGAAGAAAGTTAAGAAAGTGAATATGCTATAATTGTACAAAAATAATGAATTAATTACAAGTAGGAAATTGAGGAGGAGATAACTAGCATCTAATTTTTAAGGCTTCATTGAGGTATTAGTTGCTCTTGCGAATGGAACAGTGGTAAAGAATCTGCCTACCAACGCAAGAGACTCAGGAGACACAGGTTTGATCCCTGGGTCGGGAAGTCCCCTAGAGTAGGAAATGGCAACCCACTCCAGTAATCTTGTCTGGAAAATTCCATGGACAGAAGAATTGGCAGGCTCCAGTCCATGGGGTCTCAAAGAGTCAGACTCGAGTAGTTACAAAACATAAAATTGACCCATTTTAATCATACAATTTAATAATTCTTAATAAATATCCAGAGTCATGCTGCTATCCTCATAATCTGAATTTAGAACATTTCCATACTCTCAAAAGAAGAACAATGTGCATTTATAGTAACCTCTTATTCCCATTTCAGACTAGGACAACATTAGTCTTCTTTCTTTTCTATAGACTTTTCTTTTCTGGACATTTCATATACAGTGCATCATATAATATATGATCACTTGTAGTCAGCTTTTTTCACTTAGCATAGTGTTATTAAAGTTCATCCATTTTGACATGTGCCTAATATTTCATCAATTTTATCATCAAATATGAATCCACAGTACAAATAGTTCACATGGTATTTATCCATGCATCCAACTGGAGGTATTTGGATAGCTTGCACTTTTGGTTATTATGAATAACACTGTTATGAACATCTGAAAACCAGTCTTTGTGATACATACATTTTTATTTCTCTCATGACATAATTGCTAAGATCTTATGATAAAACTTTATTTAACATATTAAACAATTGCCAGCGTTTTTCCAAAATAGTTGCATGATTTTATACCCCTACCAACAATGTATGAGGGTTCCAGTTTCTTATTATTTTCACTGACACTTGTTATTGCCTTTTTTATTATAGTGGGTATACCCACCCATTATGGTGGGTATGAAGTGATTTTTTGAACTGTGGTGTTGGAGAAGACTCCTGAGAGTCCCATGGACTACAAGGAGATCCAACCAGTCCATCCTAAATCAGTCCTGACTATTCATTGGAAGGACTGATGCTGAAGCTGAAGCTCCAATACTTTGGCCACCTGATGCGAAGAACTGACTCACTGGAAAAGACCCTGATGCTGGGAAAGATTGAAGGCAGGAGGAGAAGGGGACGACAGAGGATGAGATGGTTGGATGGCATCACCAACTCGATGGACACGAGTTTGAGCAAGCTTTGGGAATTGGTGATGGACAGGGAAGCCTAGCGTGCTGCAGTCCATGGGGTGGCAAAGAGTTGGACATGACTGAGCGACTGAATTGACTGAACTGAAGTGATTTTGAAAATATTGAACCAGGAACCACTGAAGTACATAATTTCAAGCCATCTTATCTGTCATCATTTCTATTCAATATTCAATAACTTGTCTTTCAGGATTCAAAATTTTAAAAAAAAATAATTTTTATTCATCTTTACTGTTTCTACTCTTTTTTTTTTTTTTTTTTTTTTTTTAGATTTTTGGCTACATCAGGTCTTTGCTGTGGCACGCGGGATCTTCACTGAAGCATGCGAGTTTCACTCTAGTTGTGGTATGCAGGATTAGCTACCCCATCAGGAATTGGCATCTTAGTTTCCCAATTAGGGATAGAACGCATGTTCCCTGCGTTGGGAGGTGGATTCTTAACCACTGGACCACCAGGAAAGTTCCGGCTTCCACTCTTAACTGATATATCTATTGAGGCAGATTTTCAGAGATTAATGTCAGATGGTATGCTTTGATGGCAATACTCTGACATTTGGGAACTACACATCAGGTCACTAATCTCTCTTATGTTGCTATAAAAATCACACAGGCTATGCTGTGATCAAATGGCAGTACATTAGAATGAGAAGGACGACCCTCAGGGAGACATATGTTGTTTGTAAGGAAATACAGGTAATTACATTTCTAGTGAGTACTTTAAACAGCTGAATTTGAGCCTCTGCTGTTTGTCCAAACTTGAAGCCCTAAGTTTCACATACCAAAACCTTAACCTTTTAAAGTCTCCCAGTAGCTAAACGTTGGTTTTACTAGTGGAACTAAGCAATTTCCATATTCACTAACTGCTGGCAATGGCACTTTTCCATAGGTTACTTATATATATATACACTGTACATATAATTGCTTACTAGTACCACCTAAGCACTTTACAGATAGTTGAGGGGTAAACTATCATTTACCTTTTATATGGATACTCTCACCTTTAAGACCACTGTATTAATTACATCAACATGTAATTAGATTGTTGATATAATTAGATTACTCCAACATTAACTATGCTCTCATTTTTTTTAAGAAAGTACAAGAAGTTTGAATTCTTTCTCAGTTCTTTTCAATATTCTAGTACTCTAAGAAGAGTGTGGCATAGGTAGAACTTCAGAGTAACGTTTTATTATAATTCTAGTCTCTCAACTAGTTGAGTACATACTATGTGCCAGATACTATCCCAGATATTTGGACAAAACTACTGTCTTCACGTAAAGCATGTTCAAATAATAGATATATTTCACACTGACTAAAATTTCTGTAATTACTGAAGCTAACACTTGGGAAAACATAAGCCAGACATGGAGAAAGATACAAAAACATACACAATAATAATACATATACTGGACAAATAAAGATAGTTTATATCTAGTTAAAGAAGACTAAGGAATATTGCTGAATCCTACCAAGGAGGATAAAATTTAAAAATTGATACTAAAACCAGTGACAAGCTGGGAAGAGATATGCCTTCCTATAAATGTGATATTTTGAAAAAATAAAACATTCTGAAAATTTTCCAGAAGTCAATATATTTATGTGTCTGATTTCACAAATCTTGGGCTATATTTATAAGTCAATAATCACCACAATGAAAAATTTGATCATAAGCATGCCTTAGAAATTAATATATGATATAATTACTTCAGAACTGTAACATTCATTTCACTTATGAAAATTAGCACAACAGTCTGATTACTTTTGTATAAGAAATACCAACTTCTCTCAAAAAGAGAAAAATGGTCCTCTCACAACTACTAAACTGTAAACTCCTTGAAGTTTAACAGTATACCATAACTCTTTTCACCTCCAAATCTAAAATTTCTTGGCATATTTTAAGAAAGTGATGAGAATTTATTTATGAAGTCTGAAGCTTCTATTTCTTTTTAGCTATTCATAGCTTCACCAGTCTTCTAGCACCTACTAAATACATTATTCTAACATCAAGGTGGAGACCAACATGATTTAACATATGAAGCCTATTTATCAACACTTCTTCAGTGTGTCTCAGGAAGGTATCTATATATTTGTTTTCATTTCTATTGCCATTCTACATCAAATAATTTCACTCTGAAAGAAATCCCAAGTATTTCTTCATTCAGCAGCTCACTGCTTTGTGATTTCCAATAAGTAACATAGTTAAAAGGAGAATATAGTCTTGCTGACTGAGGTTCAGAGACACAAATATGTACTCAAGTTTTAAAGAAAATTGATGAGGATTATACCATAGGGCACTTTGTTTCTGACAAGAAAAACAACTTAAACATCTCAAAGAAGATGCAGGTGTCAAGCATTAATGATAACTAATGTGCATATCCATGGTCCAGTAGTCATTGGTACTTAATTTCAACAAAATCATGCTCCTCCAGTAACCTTTCCAGTGTGGCTGTATAAATCTGACAGTGACTTTAAATCTTGCTGACAACTACTTCCCTTACCTCGCAGTATGCAGTCAGCTGCTGTTCAAATGCTCACACAGAAAGGTAATTCCCAATTTTAAATTTTACTCTGTTCTCTAAACTCAAATGTAGTCATGTGAGACAAAGCTGAAACTGGGTCAGAAATACTAAAACTTCTCAAAAGTATATACAATTATCTAAACAAAATTTCAAACTATATGTACATATGATCTTGATAGACATACATATTTTGTTGAATCTGTATAGATGAAACCAGTGGTCAATTTCGTCAGCTGTAAAAGTAGACATAGCTTGTTTAAAAAGAAGGGCTTTGAGTCTGGATCTCCAATTTGTGTGATGAATAATCTTAGTTGATTCCCCTAAACATTCTGAACTTGAGATGTCTTGTCTGTAAAATAAGGTTAGGTACTCTGCACACTCAATTTTCTCAATTGTACATAAAGGACACAATATAGTTCAAACATACAAATCTAATGACACTGCAGCAATAACAGTTCCCACTGCAAATATAGATAACTTGTTTGGAATATAATTGCTTTAATATTGTGTTAGTTTCTGCTGTACAATGAAGTGAATGAGGCCTATGGACACTTGGCTCAAGCTGTTTCATCATCTGTGTGGCATATATTTCCCTCTCAATCTTACATTTCCTTCAAGAAATATTTTATTTTGTGACACAGAAATATCTTTTTTTTATCCCCCGGGACTAGTGTTTTTTTTTTTTTTTCTATTGCATTATTTTATTTTATTTTTATTTTTTCATTTATTTTTATTAGTTGGAGGCTAATTACTTTACAATATTGTAGTGGTTTTTGCCATACATTGACATAAATCAACCATGGATTCACATGTGTTCCCCATCCCGATCCCCCCTCCCGCCTCCCTCCCCATCCTATCCCTCTGGGTCTTCCTAGTGTACCAAGCTATGGTACATATACACAATGGAAAATTACTCAGCTATTAAAAAGAATTCATTTGAATCAGTTCTAATGAGATGGATGAAACTGGAGCCCATTACACAGAGTGAAGTAAGCCAGAAAGATAAACACCAATACAGTATATTAACACATATATATGGAATTTAAAAAGATGGTAATGATAACCCTATATGCAAAACAGAAACATCTTCTGCAAAAAAAAAAATACCTTAACCTCTTCTATGCTCCCGTAGCACCCCACGGAAATCTATACCCCACTTAACCATTTTGTATTGATACTAATGTGCCATATTTCATCTAGATTTGGAACATCTTAAAATCATATAGCATGTTCCATTCAAATTTTTATCTTTAGCTCTCAACATTAAAATTTACCACACTGTAAGTGCTCAATTAATGTTGAAAGAGTCATTATTCTAGGACTGGATATAGGGCAAGAGTAAAAAGAAATAAGCAATTGTTTAATAATTTTTCTTGAACTTATTTCTTTTACTCTTTTCCCTCTGGAACTAATATCTTTAAAGAATGAGATCTGGAGAAGCACAGTTAAGAACTAGAGAGGCATTTACTTCACTGATGAATTTTTAAAGAAGATACAACAAAGTCCAGAGAAAAAGATTAAAAAAATTAGTTTTAAGGGACGCTGATTTTGGAGCCTTGAAATCATAATTCTCTCTACTAAAATTCTTTCATCCAAGCAATAAGTAGAGAGAATTTTAGGATGGCATTTTATTAAGGAAGATATATATTAATTTTTTTCTAGGTTTTCCTATGTGGGAGAAGAAAAATAAAAGGTGAGCACAAACATTTACTTTGGGGATGCCGTTGTTGTTGTTCAGTTGCTAAGTCATGTCCAACTCTTTGTGACCCCATGGACTGCAGTGTACCAGGCTTCCCTATCCTTCATTATCTCCCAAAGTTTGTGCAAACTCATGTTGAGGAGCCAACTCATTTAAAAAGACCCTGAGACTGGGAAAAATTAAAGGCAGGAGAAGGGGGCAACAGAGAATAAGATGATTGGATAGCATCACTGACTAAATGGACACGAATTTGATAGATATGTTTCATTTTTCATTTTTTCTTTTCCAAATAATCCTATGAAATAAATATAATTACCACTGGTTCACAGATGAAGATATTGTTAATTAATTTCACAAAGATGTTAAATGACAGAGATAGGATATGAATTTGGTTCCAATTTTATACTGTTTATTTTTCCTATTATAAACTCTCAAAGCACTATTTTAACCAGGGAGGAGAGTATATATTACAGTGAGTAGTTACGGTATGGCAAATTCAGAAAATTATAAAGAATTACTTCCTTATGTCTCTTTTGGTTTTATTCTCTCCTATCATACATTCTTATATTGTAATTACTTTGACTTGGACAAAGTGTAGGATATTTTATTATTGCTACTAATTTTAAATAAATTATTTGAGGTAATAAAATATCATTTGAATACTCCCTTGAGATCCTTATTTTATATCTTTAAAATACACCCCAAAGCCAAAAAAAAAAAAAATGTTGAATCTACACCCTAGATGGTCTAGTTTCCTTTGAATTTCAGACCTGCTGAGTTTTAACATTTGGACCCACTGAATCAGGTTTAGGCTTTTTTCTTACAAGCTTCCTTAGAGAGGATAACTTTTGTCTACCAAAAAAAAAAAAAAAAAAATGTAACATTTTTAACTGCATAGCATGTCCTGGCAAAGATTTCACTTTATATGAGAAACTCTGGCATTATTCACTGAAATTTTTTAAACTAAATCAAGAAGTCAGCATTGGCAATTAGATTACTGGAATAGTTTACCTTTTCTAAATATGAGAGTGTGTAAAAAAGAGACCACATACAACAAACAAATGCAGCAGGTGTGAGACAGACTCAAGTTGGAAGACTGCCAACTGAACAGCTCCACCAAAGTTTTATTATCTAACCAGAAACACATTTTGTTGATATTTAGACTTTCTCCCCATAGATTAACTTCTGCCAACTGGATATAGTTCAGTGAACATAACAGCCGTAACCATTCCAGATTTAGGTAACTAATTGGCATTATAATCTGTGCTGTACCCAAGGATTTTCCCTGCTTGCATACAAAGACATTGGTATACTCATGCAACTTCAACCATTTCTCGGAGTCTTTATACAGACCAATCCACAGACATATATATGTGATTTCTATCCATTGGAACAGTTTAACAAATAACTGAGATAATAATCAGGCAAATAAGATGCAATCAGTAACTGCTTCTCTACTCAGTTTACAAGCTTGTTTGTGAGTCTAACTGAGGAATTTATAAAATTCAATTCATAAACATCATTAATTTAAAAATAAAGGGGGTATGGGAAGGATAAGACTTGTATCTATACAATAAGTCTTAAAAATTACATTGTCTGTGATCATTTATATCTCTGAATTAGATGTGGTAAAAAATGTAGACTTCCTTGGCTCCATATCTCATTTATATTCAACAGGTATATTCAAATATACATAAGCATGCTTCTTTCCTGGTCACAACAATTTATGCTATTTCTCATATACAATGATAACTCAATTTACTCATAATACTAAAACATTTTGCTATGTCTTTATTTCTTCTAAGTAATATAGTACTGTGAACAATAAGGAGAAATATAAACAGTACAGAAGAAAGTAAATTTGGGCCAAGAAATAATAATAAATTTGGAAAAACATTTTTCTCATATATGGTAGATAATGGGTTGACTTGTCTACAGTCATTTTTTTCCAAAGCAACTGTGTTGAGAAAAATATTAAATATAAAGTACCTACTAAAAGTATTATAAGGTTCCTTGAGTTTTGACAAATATATAAAACCCTGTAACACCATTTAAACTATCTATCCCTCAAAAGTTCTTTCATGTTACTTTGCAAAACATGTCCCTAAACATCCCTACATCAGGAAATCACTAAATGATTTCTTCTACTGCCTTAGACTATTCCTGCTGCTCTAACAAAATACCACAGACTAGGCGGCTTATAAGAGGAGGGCATGGCAACCCACTCCAGTGTTCTTGCCTGGAGAATCCCATGGACAGAGAAGCCTGGCAGTCTACCTCCATGGGGTCACAAAGAGTTGGACATCATTGAAGCGACTTAGCATGCATATTTGCAGGTGGCTTATAAACAACAGAAACGTATTTCTCACAGTTCTGGAAACAGGCAAGTCCAAGATCAAAGTGTCAGCAGATTTGGTGCCTGCTAAGAGCCCACTTTCTAGTTCACTGATGGCTGCCTTTTTGGTGTGTTCTCACATGGCAGAGGGAACAAGGCTACCTGCCGGTACTGTTTTATAGGGGCAGGGATCTTATTCCTGAGGGCTCTACTCTCACGACCTAATCAGGCCATCAAGCCCCTACCTGCAAATACCATCACTGGGGATAAGGTTTCAACAGGAGTTTTAAGGGAACATAAACAATCAGTCTGGGTCTTCCCAGGTAGCTTAGTGGTAAATAATCCGCCTGCCAAGCAGATGTAGGTTCAATCTCTGGGTCTGCAAGATCCCCTGGAGAAGGAAATGGCAACCCACTCCAGTATTCTTGCCTGGAAAATGCCATAGACAGAGAAGCCTGGGAGACTATATAGTCCAGAGGTCGCAAAAAGTCAGATATGACTTACCAACTAAATAACAACAAATATTCAGCCTATAGCAATCACCACAGATTGGGTTTCACTGTTCTACAAATTTATACAACTGGAATCAGAGGATTCACTGTTTGTTTGTTTGTTTTTTAATGTCTGTTATTTTTCATATATCATAATGTTTCAGAATCTCATTAATTTGTTGCATATTACCAATAGGTTTTTCATTTTTTTCTGACTATCATTAAAATATGTTTATCTATTGACCTGTTGATATTCTAACTATGTTCTAACCTTTCACTTCTATGTCTTTCCTTATTCAACTGGCAAAGATTTCCAGTAGAATGGTGAGAGAAGACACCCTTCCTTTATTTCTGATTTTGGGGATAAATCTGTTAGTCTTTAAAATTAAGTCATTACACCATCTCAGGTGGTGGAGTAAGTGTTTCTCTATTTCCACTTTCCAGAGAGTTTTTTGCCTTCAAAAATAAACAATAAATTTTGTTTAAAACCATTCTTTTTTCTGCCATCTATTGAAATGAGCATTTAATTTTCATTCTAGTAAAATTTGGTCCAGTAGAGAAAGGAATGGAGAAGGCAATGGCACCCCACTCCAGTACTCTTGCCTGGAAAATCCCATGGACGGAGGAGCCTGGTAGGCTGCAGGCCATGGGGTCGCTACGAGTCTGACACAACTAAGCAACTTCACTTTCACTTTGCACTTTCATGCATTGGGGAAGGAAATGGCAACCCACTCCATTTTTCTTGCCTGGAGAATCCCAGGGACGGCGGAGACTGGTGAGCTGCTGTTTATGGGGTCGCACAGAGTCGGACATGACTGAAGCGACTTAGCAGCAGCAGCAGAGAAAGGCATGGCAAGCCACTTCAGTATTCTTGCCTTGAGATTCTCATGAAAAGGCAAAAAAAAAATATGAAACTGGAAGATGAGCCCCACCCCCAGGTTGGTAGGTATCCAATACACTACTGGAGAAGAGCAAAGAAGTAGCTCCAGAAAGAATGAAGAGGTTGAGCCAAAGTGGAGACGATGCCCAGTCATGGATGTGTCTGCAGGTGAAAGTAAAGTCTGATGGTGTAAACAACAATACTGCACAAGAACCCTGAATGCTACATCCATGAATCAAGGTAAATAGGATATGGTCAAAGAGGAGATGGCAAGAGAGAACATTGACATTTTAGGAATCAGTGAATGAATATGGATGGGAATGGGAGAATTTATATCAGATGACTATTATATCTACTACTTTGGGTAAGAATCCCTTAGAAGGAATGGAGTAACCCTCTTAATTAATAAAAGAATCCGGAATGCAGTACTTGTGTGCTATCTCAAAAATAACAGAATGATCCCGGTTCATTTCCACGGCAAACCATTCAACATCACAGTAATCCAAGTCTACACTCCAACCACTAACACTGAAAAAGGTGAAAATTGAACGGTTCTATGAAGACTTACAAGACCTTCTAAAAGAAGAACATAAAAAAACATGCCCTTTTCACCATAGGGGACTGGAATGCAAAAGTAGGAAGTCAAGAGATACCTGGAGAAACAAGAAAGTTTGGTCTTGGAGTGCCAAATAAATCAGGGCAAAGGCTAACGGATTTTGCCAAGAGAACACACCAGTCATAGCAAACACCCTTTTAAACAACACAAGATGACTCTACATATGAACATTACCAGGAGGTGAATACTGAAATTATATTGATTATATTATTTGCATCCAAAGATAGAGACACTCTATACAATCAACAAAAACAAGACAAGAAGCTGACTGTGGCTCAGATCATGAGCTCCTTATTAGAAAATTCAGACTTAAATTGAATAAACTAGAGAAAAGCATGAGGTTATTGTGTTCAGTTCAGTTGTTTAGTCATATAGAACTTCCTGCGACCCCATGGACTGCAACACACCAGGCTTCCTTGTCCATCACCAACTCCCGGGGCTTGGTCAAACTCAGTTCCACTGAGTCAGAGATGCCATCCAACCATCTCATCCTCTGTCATCCCCTTCTCCTCTTGCCTTCACTCTTCCCCAGGAAAGACTCTTTTTAATGAGTCAGTTCTTCACATCAGGTGGCCAAAGTACCAGAGCTTCAGCTTCAGTATCAGTCCTTCCAATGAATATTCAGGATTGATTTACTTTAGGATTGACTGGTTTGATCTCCTTGCAGTCCAAGGGACTCTCAAGATTCTTCTTCAATACCACAGTTCAAAAGCAACAATTCTTCAGCACTCAACTTTCTTTATGGTCCAACTTTCATATCAATACCTGACTACTGGAAAAACCATAGCTTTGACTAGACAGACCTTGTTGGCAAAGTAATACCTTTTAATATGCTGTCTAGGTTGACCATAGCTTTTCTTTTAAGGAGCAAGTGTCTTTGAATTTCATGGCTGAAGTCATCATCTACAGTGATTTTGGAGCCCAAGAAAATAATCTCTGTCACTATTTGCATTGTTTCCCCATCTATTTGCCATGAAGTGATGGGACCAGATGCCATGATCTTCATGTTTTGAATGTTGCATTTTAAGACAGCTTTTTCACTATCCTCTTTCACTTTCATCAAGAGGTTCTTTAGCTCCTCTTTGATTTCTGCCATAAAGGTGGTGCCACCTGCATATCTGAGGCTATTGATATTTCTTGCTGTAATCTTTATTTCAGCTTTTATTTCATCCAGCCAGGCATTTCACATGATGTATTCTGCACATAAGTTAAATAAGCAGGGTGATAATATACAGCCTTGATGTACTCCTTTCCTAATTTGGAACCAGTCCTTTGTGCCATGAGTGATTCTAACTGTTGCTTCTTGGCCTGCATATAAAAATTCTCAGAAGGCAGGCAAGGTAGTTTGGTATTCCCATCTCTTGAAGAATTTTCCACAGTTTGTTGTGATCCACACAGTCAAAGGCTTTGGAATAGTCAACAAAGCAGATGAAGATGTTTTTCTGGAATTGTCTTGCTTTCTCAATGATCCAACAGATGTTGGCTATTGATCTCTGCTTCCTCGGCTTTTTCTAAATCTAGCTTGAACATCTGGAAGTTCTTGGTTCATGTACTGTTGAAGCCTTGCTTGGAAAATTTTGAGTATTACTTTGCTAGTGTGTGAGATGAGTGCAAATGTGCAGTAGTTTGAACATTCTTTGGCATTGACCTTCTTCAGGATTGGAATGAAAATTGATCTTTTCCAGTCCTGTGGCCACTGCTGAACTTTCCAAATTTTTGGCATAATGAGTGCAGCACTTTCCCAGCATCATCTTCTAGGATTTGAAATAGATCAGCTGGAATTCTATTACCTCTACTAGCTTTGTTAGCAGTGATGTTCAGTAAGGTCCACTTGACTTCCCACTCAAGTATATCTGGCTCTAGGTGAGTGATCACTCAGTTTTGGTTATCTGGGTCATTAAGATCTTTTTTTGTATAGCTCTTCTGTGTGTTCATGCCACCTCTTCTTGATATCTTCTGCTTTCGTTAGGTCCACATAGTTTCTGTCCTTTATTGTGCCCATCTTTGTATGAAATATTCCCCTGGTATCTCAAATTTCTTGAAGAGATCCCTAGTCTTTCCCATTCTATTTTTTCGTCTATTTCTTGGCATTGATCACATAAGAAGGCTTTCTTATCTCTCCTTGCTATTCTTTGGAACTCTGCATTCAGATGGATATATCTCTCCTTTTCTCCTTTGCCTTTCTCTTCTCTTCGCAGCTATTTGTAAAGCCTCCTCAGACAACCATTTTGGCTTTTTGCATTTCTTTTTCTTGGCAATGGTTTTGATCACCACCTGCTGTACAATGTCATGAACTTCTGTCCATAGTTCTTCAGGCACTCTCTCTATAAGATCTAACCCCTTGAATCTCTTTGTCACTTCCACTGTATAATCATAAGGAATTTGATTAGGTCATACTGAATGGTCTAGTGGTTTTCCCTACTTTCTTCTATTTAAGTCTGAATTTTGCAGTAAGAAGTTCATGGTCTGAGGCATAGTCAGCTCCTTGTCTTGTTTCTCCTGTCTGTATAGAGCTTCTCCATTTTCAACTGCAAAGAATATAATCAACCTTTCAGGTTAGACCTAAATTAAATCCCTTATGATTACACAGTAGAAGTGACAAATTGATTCAAGGAATTAGAACTGATAGACCAAGTGCCTGAAGAACTATGGACGGAGGTTTGTAACACTGTAAGGGAGGCAGTGACCAAAATTATTATCAAGAAAAAGAAATGCAAGAAGGCAAAAAGGTTGTCTGAGGAGACCTTACAAATAAATAGCTGAGAAAAGAAGAGAAGTGAAAGGCAAAGGAGAAAGGGAAAGATATACCCAACTGAACGCAGAGTCCAGAGAAGAGTAAGAAGAGATAAGAATGCCTTCTTAAGTAAACAACGCAAAGATATTGAGAAAAACAATAGAATAGGAAAGACTAGAGATCTCTTCAAGAAAATTAGAGATACCAAGGGAACATTTCATGCAAAGATTGACACAATAAAGGACAGAACCGGTATGGACCTAACAGAGGTAGAAGAGATTAAGAAGAGGTGGCAAGAAAACATAGAGGTACTATACAAAAAAGTTCTTAATGACTTAGATAACCACGATGGTGGGGTCACTAGCCTAGAACCAGACATCCTGGAGGGTAACGAATGTCAAGAGGGCCTTGGGAAGCATTACTATTAACAAAGCCAGTGTAGGTGATGAAATTCCAACTGAGATATTTCAAATTCTAGAAGTTGATACTCTTAAAGTGCTACACTCAATATACCAGCAAATTTGGAAAACTTAGCAGTGGCCACAGGTCTGAAAAAGGTAAGTTTTCATTCCAATATTAGTGAAGGTCAATGCTACCAATCTTCAAATGCTAGAATGTTCAAACTACCAAATAATTGCACTCATTTCACATGATACCAAGGTAATGGCTCAAAATCCTTCAAGATAGGCTTCAACAGCATGTGAACCAAGAACTTCCAGATGTAAAAACTGGATTCAGAAAAGGCAGAGAAACCAGAGATCAAATTGTGAACATAACATAGATCATAGAAACAGCAAGTGAATTCCAAAAATAAAAGAAAACCATCTACTTCTACTTCACTGAGTATGCTAAAGCCTTTGACTGTGTGGATCACAACAAACTGTGGAAAATTCTTTAAGAGATGGGAATACCAGACCACCTTACCTGACTCCTGAGAAACCTGAATATAGGTCAAGAAGCAACAGTTAGAACCACTCATGGAACAAAGGACTGGTTCCAAACTGGGAAAGGAGTACATCAAGGCTGTATATTGTTCACCTGCTTATTTAACTTATATGCAGAGTACATCTTGTGAAATGCCAGGATAGAGGAATCACAAGCTGGAATCAAAATTGCCTGGAGAAATATCAACAACCTCAATAATGTAGATGAAGCCACTTTAATGGCAGTAAGTGAAGAGGAACTAAAGACCCTCTTAATGAAAGTAAAAGAGGAGGGTGAAAAAGCTGGCTTAAAACTCAGTATTCAAAAACCAAGATCATGGCATCTGTCCTATCACTTCATGGCAAACAGATGGGGAAAATGTGGAAACAGTGTCAAATTTCATTTTCTTGGGCTCCAAAATCACTGCAGATGGTGACTACAGCCACAAAATTAAAAGACACTTCCTTGTTGGAAGAAAAGCTACATCAAACCTAGACAGTATCTTAAAAAACAGAAACATCACTTTTCTGAGAAAGGTCTGCCTAGTCAAAGTTGTGGTTTTTCCAGTAGTCATGTATGGATGTGAGACTTGGACCATAAAGAAGGTTGAGCACCAAAGAACTGACGCTTTTGAACAATGGTGCTGGGGACGACTCTTGAGATTCCCCTTGGACAAAGAGTCAATCCTAAAGGAAATCAACCCTGAATATTCTTTGGAAGGACTGATGCTGAAGCTGAAGCTCCAATACTTTGGCCACCTGACAGAAAGACCTGATTCACTGGAAAAGACCCTGATGCTGGGGAAAACTGAGGTTAAGTGGAGAAGGGGGTGACAAGGGATGAGATGTTTAGATGGCATCGCTGACTCAATGGAAATGAGTTTAATCAAACTCAGGGAGATAGTGATGGACAGAGAAGACTAACATGGTACAGTTCATTGGTTTGCAAAGAACTGGAAACAACTTAGCAACTCAACAAAAGCAATCATCTTCTCAATATATGGCTGGATAAATAATTAAAATTTAGTTGAGTTTTTCATCTATAGTCAAGAAATATTTTAGTCTGCAATTCTGTTTTTTGTAACATCTGTGTCTGGTTTTGCTAGTGAAGTAATTCTAACCTTTAAAATTAATTGGCAAGTGTATCCTCTTATTTTTGAAAGAATTCATATATAACTCATATTATTTCCTTTTAAAATATTTCATATAATTCTCCAGTGAAGCCAAGTGTGACTAGAGTTTATCTTGTGGGAAGATTTATTATACATTATTCAATTAATTATCATAACCTTATTCAGGTTTTTAATCTGATTTTTAATAATCTGTAAGGTCTATAGTCTGTCCACTTCCTCTAATTTTAATTGTATTGGCTTAAAATTTGTTGATATTTTCCTGCACTTTTAGTATCTTTAGCAAATATAATGATGTCTCCATTTTTATTCTTAACAATGGCAATTTAGATCTCTTCTTTTTCATAATTGGTAAAACTAAACTTTTATCAATTTTACTGAACTTTCATAAAAAGTCACTTTCTGCTTCCACTGATTTAATTTTATTCTATTTTGTATTCCAAATAAACATACAATGTGTCTGATAAACACACATTTTCCATCTCACATGGAAACATAATAAATAATTCTGAAAAATCAAAAGCCTTTCCAGCTTCTAGGGACATAAATGTCTTTCAGAACCGCTCAGAAGGTAGAAATTGAATATGCCATCCAAGTTGGAATAGTCCTAGAATTGAGTCCAAGTTGAAAATACCTAGAATCACTCAAACACTGCCTGTCAAATCATCTCTAGATGGTGTTGGAATAATCCTATCTGATTATCTCCTTGTATCTTCTAGAGGAATTGTCTCTGCAGTTTACTAAAACTTTGTTCTTTAGTACTCCTTTCTATCTAATAAACTCCACTGATCAAACACACAAAAATTCTTAATTTTACACTTTTATGGAGGCTGTATTAATTAGAGTTTTCCAGAGAAACAGAACCAATAAGAGATGTTGGTTTTATCCATTTATAACTGGCTTACATAATTATGAAGGATGTCAAGTCCAAATCTGCATAATGTTCCAGTTCAAAGGTCATCAGGCAGGAAAACTTCCTCTTACTTATGAGAGAGTCAGCCTTTTTTTCTATCCAATCCTTCCACTGATTGGACTAGGCCCATCCACATTAGAGAAAACAATCTGGTTTACTCAGTCTTCCAACTTAAATGTTTGTCTCATCAAAAAATCCATAAGGACACACCCAATATGTAAGTTGAATATCTGAGCACCCTGTGGCCCAGTAAAGCTAATACATAAAAGTAACTGTCACAGGGGCCAAAAATGGCAAATGAAAATAAACTCTCATTCTCAATTAGCTTACATCTCATTCAGAAAATCATAGACATTTACTCTATATTCTCCATATCCAATATTCCACCAGCCAGACACACTCAGTGAATGTTTCATGAATAAACCACAATAAAATGTGAAAGGGTTGTACCCTGGCAATACAACAGGTTGGTAAGAACCTGGAATTCAAAAGCAGATTAGGATTTTGAACCAGGATTCAATTGTGTCACCAGATGTAACCTCTGTGACCTAATGCACATTATATAGTCAAGTGACTCTCAAGAGTCTTCTCCAACACCACAGTTCAAAAGCGTCAATTCTTAGGTGCTCAACTTTCTTTTTAGTCAAACTCTCACATCCATACATGACTACTGGAAAAACCATAGCTTTGACTAGACAGACCTTTGTCAGCAAAGTAACATCTCTGCTTTTTAATATACAGTCTAGGTTGGTCATAGCTTTTCTTCCAAGGAGTAAGCGTCTTTTAATTTCATGGCTGTAGTCACCATCTGCAGTGATTCTGAAACCCCCAGAAATCAAGTCTGCCACTTTCCATTGTGTCCCCATCTATTTGCCATGAAGTGATGGGACCGGATGCCATGGTCTTCATTTTCTGAATGTTGTTTTAAGCCAGCTTTTTCACTCTCCTCTTTCACTTTCATCAAGAAGCTCTGTAGTTCCTCTTTGCTTTCTGCCATACAGGTGGTATCATCTGCATATCTGAGGTTATTGATATTTTTCCCTGCAATCTTGATTTCAGCTTGTGCTTCATCCAGGCTGGCACTTCACGTGATGTACTCTGCATATGTTAAATAAGCAGGGTGACAAAATACAGCTTTGATGTACTCCTTTCCCAATTTGGAACCAGTCCTTTGTTCTATGAATAATTCTAATTGTGCTTCCTGACCAGCATACAGATTTCTCAGGAGGCAGGTAAGGTGGTCTGGTATTCCCATCTCTTAAAGAATTTTCCAATTTGTTGTGATCCACACAGTCAAAGGCTTTGGCGTAGTCAGTAAAGTAGAAGTAGATGTTTCTCTGGAACTCTCTTGCTTTTATGATCCAATAGATGTCTACCATGTCACTGTCACTAAGATATAGTGACTTTAATTAGAATAAAATCAAACATCTTGGCCAGAGTTGTAAAATCCAGTATTATCTGACCTGGGACAAATCTTCAGACTTATACTGCTTTATTCCTGTGCCCACCATATTCTAGTCATCCTAGTCTTCTTTCTGTTTCTTGGAAAATCCAAGCTTGTTCTTCTAAATGTCTTTGAAATAGCTGCTGTCTCTGCTTGGCATAATCTTCAGCTATCTCTGTCTTCCTCTTGTCACTCAGATCTCATCTCAAATAGTGTCTCCTCAAAAGGTCTTTTATTTTTTCCCCCCATCATGATTCTTAGTTGCACATATCACTATCTGATGTTGGTTCCTAATTTATCCGTCCCAATCATTAGAACTGTGGTTGGCACAAAGGAAGCATTCAATAAATGTTTTTTATGTAAAGGAAGGAATTATTTCGGATCACCTAAAATGTCACCTCACCTTCATGCTTACCTCCTCCCTTTTCATTAATATTCATTGGTGTATGATCATAAAGTTCTATAGATTCAAATTGGTAAATAAGCATAAGCTTCTTTTTTTAAAGTTTAAAATCGCCAGATCTTAAGAATAACTTGTAGATCTATTGAGTCTCTTCATCTTAAGAAATAACAACTAAATTTGCTAGTATAGTATTTTTAAATTATTTGTTTAACTACCTATGGCCATTTTGTTGAATTATAATGTTTTCTTTTCTATAGATTTTTTTTTTCTTTGTTCAGATGAATGGCTGAACACATGTGTATCTCTTAATTTAGGAGTCTTAGCTTGGGCCACTGTAATCAATCACTGCAATGCACAGTCCCCTAAATGTTTCTTTTTTTGCCTCAGTGGGTATTTAAATTTCCTATTAGAAATCACTGGGGTAAAAAGCTAGCAAGTATCTTAGCAATTTCAGAAGGTTACATGAATAACAATGTAATATTTTAAAATGTAGAATAAAGACAGGATAGTTAACCAAAAAGTTACTTTTTTGGTATAAAACTTGAAACTTTGAAATTGAAAATGCAGAATAGCTTTTAAGCCTGCATTCCTATTTTTCTTGCCCCCAGGAGAAAAGAGCTCAGTCCTATTTTAAATTAATTCTGTGATACAATTTCTCATGAAAATTTTTTAAGTTTGACTTTTTCTAAAACTTGTCACTCTGGTGGTTATATTTTCCTAATCATGATGAGAAATAAAAATATATTTCTACCAGGCACTTAAATCCATTAGTACAGGTCCTTAACTGAGAGTGCCTTTTAACATAAACCAAAAATACTTTGTGGGGTCACTGAGTGATGGCAAAATGGTAACAAAACTTCTTAGGATAATTGTTTCTAATCAAATTAACCATAAAGCAGTATATACTGCAGATAATTAGGTAGTTATTGGACTAGCTTTTTTTTTTTAAACCCCAGATATTAACTCATGCCTATATTATTACAAGGTAACATCAATGGATGTGTTAGCTTCTTCCTTTAGTCTTTTTTTTTTTTTTTACTCTTTGGTCTTTTTCTCAATCACAAAGTAAATAATGTTTTAAAAGCACAAATAATACCATGGTACTCCTGTACTCAAAATCATCAAATAAATTTCTGTTTCAGAGAATGAAAACCAAAAATCCAAAATGGTCACACTATTATTATAACCTTTACCTTGATTCATTTAATTTAAATAAAATACTTGATTGGAATTTTTCCTCAAATTCTGCTTAAATGGCATGACTTACCATTTGGGTTCTAAAACCATTCATATCTTTCAAACCTTACAAGACCCCCAAATTTAGATTTCTCTAATTCTTTCCTTCTCTGCTAGCAAATCAGCCCATTTCTGTTTGGAACTCATCTCTTTCTTCACTATCTTTCCAAATGTAGGCAAAAGTAATCGACACCCAATACAAATTTTGTTTTTCCAATCTAGGTTTCCAATCTTCACCCTCTATACTGAGGAGGCACATGATCTGCTATTCAAAATACAGCATGAAGCAATTTTGCAAAATATTTTGCCACTGCATATCATGGATCTCAGTCCATCCATACCATTAAATCTGCATTCTTATAATCATCACTCAATCACTAATCCATTTTCACATATTTTGTCAGTCAGTCAGTTCAGTTACTCAGTTGTATCTAACTCTTTGTGACCCCATGGACTGCAGCACGCCAGGCCTCCCTGTCCATCACCAACTGCCGGAGCTTGTTCAAACTCATGTCTATCAAGTCGGTGATGCCTTCCAACCATCTCATTCCCTGTCATCCCCTTTTCCTCCTGCCTTCAGTCTTTCCCAGCAGCAGGGTCTTTTTCAATGAGTTAGTTCTTCGCATCAGGTGGCCAAAATATTGGAGTTTTAGCTTCAGCATCAGTCCTTCCAATGAATATTCAGGACTGACTTCCTTTAGGATTGACTGATTGGATCTCCTTGCTGTCCAGGGAACCCTAAAGAGTCTTTTCCAATACCACAATTCAAAAGCATAAATTCTTCACCACTCAACTCTCTTTATAGTCCAACTCTCACATCCATACATGACTACTGAAAAAACCATAGCCTTGACTACATGGACCTTTGTTGGCAAAGTAAAGTCTCTACTTTGAATATATTTTATGGTTCTGTTACGATGCATTAAGTGCTCTATCAATCACTATAGATTAAGCTATGTGCAATAACTAATACTGTAAACACAAAGATAAAAATCCCAGTGATTTGACCAAATTAAATTTCTAATGTATCAAAGTCTGATACCTATATCAGCCTTTCTTGTGTTATCCAAAAGATAACTCAGAGCAATCTTACCTGGAAGAGTCTGCTATCTCACTCTGTAGCCTGTATCTAAAGGTGTTCCCTGATTGAGAAATTCTCTTCTTGAGTGTTGGTCAGAGACAGAGTTGTGCTCCACTGCAATCTATGACAATAGGAAATATTCATTTTTCTAGCCTCCCTTAAAACTAATATATATGCAATCCACCCATAGTCATCACGTGCACCCACAAATGATTATTCAAGTAGAACATAAGAAATGCAAATGATGTCTCTGGGGATGGTGTCAGTTGCAACAAGAAATAGTATAGAGGTAATAAAGGCTTGTGGACTAGTGGCAACATTAAGATTCTCCTACTAACAGTATCAAGTGTTTCTACAGCAAGAGCTAATACTTGGGGTAGACCATAGCAGATTACTATGAATCTGAGCATCTTTTTTTGTCACTATGACTGTTCCACAGTCTTTTGTCTGACTCAATAAACTGTCCAATATCTTTTTAATGGTAAATGGTTTCTCTGCTAAATCAGAGATTTTTTTGCTTGTTTTTTGTTTGTTTGTTTGTTTTGCTTATAACTAAATTTTGATTGATATATGGTTTTACCAAGAATATAACCATTTTAAACTGATTCTTACCTTTAATGTGAATAAGTGAGCATCAGAACATTAAACTCTCATGTGAAGCCTAGTGGTTGAATTATGTTGTGATGAGAATACTGGACTACTCCAATAGTATTTAATAAGCATTATTTTCTTCTGTTATATTGAAAGACTCATTATGAAAAGTTACCTGATTTTTAAGACAAAGCAAGGAGTTGAAGGTTTTGGTAAAAGGAAAGGCTATGTCCTATGTTCTGTGACCTCTGTTTTGCTGCAAATGGCCTTCTATTTTTGAACATAAATCTCATGAATCTGCAATTTAATGGATTCCATGAAAGTTAAGAATGAATCATAAACTTTAGCCTATACTAGTGAATTAGCAGAGCTCAAGACCATTCTGGAATACATATTGTTTTGTAAGGCAAAAACACAGCGATCCAAAATCCATGGGTTGCACCAAAAGTAGTTCTAAGAGGGAAAATTATAGTGCTACAAGCTTACCTCAGGAAATAAGAAAAATTTCAAACAACCTAAACTTACACCTAAAGCAACTAGAGAAAGAAGAACAAACAAAATCTAAAGTCAGTAGAAGGGAAGAAATCATAATGACCAGAACGCAACTAGTGTGTTAGTCATTCAGTTGCTTCAGACTCTTTGTGACCCCATGGACTGTAGCCCGCCAGGCTCCTCTGTCCATGGAGATTCTCCGGGGAAGAATACTGAGTGGGTGGCCATTCCCTTCTCGAGGGGATCTTCCTAACTCATGGACTGAACCCTGATCTCTTGCATCGCAGGCAGATTCTTTACCATTTGAGTCATCAGAGAAGACTCACTAAGCAAACAAGCGCACAAAAAATTATAAAATTAAAAATGAAATGGAGAAGTGAAAACCAATACCACAGAAATACAAAGAACCATAAAAGCGTGTTAAATCACTTCAGTTGTGTCTGACTCCTTGCAACTCTATGAACTGTAGCCTGCCAGGCTCCTCTTTCCATGAGGATTCTCCGGGCAAGAATACTGGAGTAGGTTGCCATGCACTCCTCCATGGGATCTTTCCCGTCCAGGGATCAAACCATGTCTCTCTTGTCTCCAGCATTGTCTGGTGAGTTCTTTACCACTAATGCCACCTGGCAAGCCCAAGAGAATACAACAAGCAACTATACAACAAAATGGACAATCTAGAAAAAATGGACAAATGTTAAGACTGAATCAGGAAAAGAAAATATGAATAGACCAATTACAAGCAATGAAATTGAATCTGTGATTTAAAAACTCACAACAAAAGTTCAGGACCAGATGGCTTCACAGGCAAATTCCGAGCAAACATTTAGATAAGAATTAACACCTGTTTTTCTGAAATTACACACCCTGGGGAAAAAAAAAAAAAAACTGTAATGGTAGGAACACTCCAGAACTCATCCTATATGGCCACCATTGCTCTGACACCAAAACGAAGGACACAACAAAAAAAGAAAATTACAGGCCAATATCACTGATGAACACAGACATAAAACTCCTCAACAAAATACTAGCAAACTGAATCCCCATATCGAATGGGATTTATCTCATGGATGCAAGGATTTTTCAATACCCACAAATCAATCAATGTGATATGCCACATTAACAAATGGAAAAAAAGCACGTGACCATCTCAATTGATGCAGAAAAGCTTTTGATAAAATCCAACATCCATTTATGAAAGTAAATATATTACTGACCACATAGCATTTGTGTTTAATTAGAACAGTACTGATATCAAAGTTTCTGAACTCACCTTGAGCATGTGAATGAGAATTTAGTAACAGTAGAAAACAGTTATGCATTTTATTCAAGAACATTTATATAAAGCAAGACCCAGTTTGCTGGGTGAATATACAGTGTTTCCATCTAAGTGAAAGTATACTTAAAGTAGTATCCTTTCTATAGATTGAACAGAGCAAATAGATGTCATTAATAAATTATAATTTTAAAAAATCCAGGAACAGAAGAATAGACTTTGGTAGAAAATCAAAAAGCTTAAAAAACAAAGGTTTAAAAATTAGGTCAAAAGAGTATTTGAAGTGAACGGCACACTTGCTATATGTTTTCACTTAGAATGGACTTACATAAGGCACACATGGCCCAGCTAATCACCTGTGGGAACAGTAAGAAAAGAATGCTTGTCTTATAAAGTTTTCTATCTATTCTTTTAAACCATCTCGATATCTTGTGGACAGAGATTGTTGCCTGCCATTAGAGTAAATAAGGATGTTCTGGCCATTCCAGCTCTTCAAGGACCAAAACATCAGCCACTGCATATGTATCCGTCCCCTGCACCTTGGTGCACCCTGTTGAAAATTCAGGAAGGAGAAAAACAAGAAAAATGAAAGCACTCAGTGCTTTGGTCCTCGATCAAGATGTATACCTAAGGAATAATTTCAATTAACCCAGATTCTTGCATCTTCCTATATATAGTAATGCACGAAAATCACTAACTTGAAATGTTGGTTTTTGGTGATTAGTGAAAAAAGCAATCATTTGATGTTTGACTACATCTTTTTTTTTCCCCTGAAAAAAAAGGAAAAACCAATCTCGTTAATAACCTTGGTTTTACGTCATCAGAGCAATTTCTCAAGAGCTATCTGAGAGGTTGTCTCCTGGACTAGTCTTTCATAAAATCCTTGAATAAAACTTAATTTGCAGCCTGTAGGTTGTGTATTTTTCCTGACTAAGACAAATTTCAACTTAGTGTACCATTTTCTATTTTTTAAATCTTCCTATTAATATATATTATAAAGGTTAGCACTGATGTCCCAAAACATTAGGTTTAAAATTTTAAATTACAAAAATACATATAATCTGCTTCCCAGGTGGCGCTACTGGTAAAGAACCCACCTGCAAATGCAGGACTCGATCCCTGGGCCTGGAAGATCCACAGGAGGAGGGCATGGCAACCCACTCCAGTATTCTTGCCTGGAGAAACCGCACAGACAGAGGAGCCTGGTGGACTACAGTCCATATGGTCGCAAAGAGTCAGACACGACTGAAGCAAGCAACTTATCACCTATCACATTACCCTAGTTCCTTTGTTGTTGTTCAGTCACTAAGTAGTGTCCAACTGTTTGCAGATCCCATGAACTGCAGCATGCCAGGTTTCCCTGCCTTCACTATCTCCGGGAATTTGCTCCTACTCAAGTTGACTGAGTCACTGATGCCATTCAACCATCACATCCTCTGTCACCCCCTTCTCCTCCCGCCCTCAGTCTTTCCCAGCATGAAAATAAGTTACCCATTTTATAATCAGGAAAAATATCACTGCTTCCCACAGGAGCCCAAACCCAAATTAGGAGAGGAATTTCATAAAATATTGGCTCTCTTCCTGGAGAATACTGTGATCAGTGGTAAAAGTTAATTGATATGACAACATTGCATGCTTGTCACACGTCAAAGCATGTTGTTGTTGGTTTTTATCCTCCCTCATAGATACAATGCTATAAACTGTGGATAGTTTGCTTAAGTAATCTCTGGAGATACAACCTAAAGAAACTGATTGACACTTTTACTCCTGTAAAAATGAAAAATTAAATCCCATGATTAGCTGCAACCTCTTAAGTTATTAGTTATTTCTCCACTTGACTACCCGGAGAAAAAACAAATTTGACTACAGCTAGTATGGGAAGCCTGAATCATACTACCATTGTTTCTATTATATTTGTTTTTGGTATGAATTACAAGTACGTATTTATCATTTGCACACAAGCTGATGTTTATATATAGCAAAATGGTATGCATTTTGGTATTGGGTTCTCTTTAAAATAGAAATAGTTGAAATGTTTAGATCCTATCTTTTGTGAAATTAAAAGTATAATTTACAATGTGGATTCTTTATAGTCATTTTGCCTTGCGTAGAATATATTTAATTTATTCAAGAATAAATTTTGAAAAGGTTAAATTATATTTTACTATATCTTATGTATTTCTGAATAGTTAAATTTATTAATATATTAAAATGTGATTCTTCCTCACAGCTTTCCGGATTCAGAAACAGAATTACTTGAGTCCGAGTCTCAGCTCCATCACTTACATTTTTAATCTAACCATGTCATTTAGCCTTATTTAATTTTTATGCTTGTAAAATGAAAATTTATTTACCTCATAATGTTAGTTTGGAAGATTAAATGAGGAAAAGTAGGTAGATATGAAATCCATTAATATAATAATTATTACTATTCAAGGTGCTTAGTAGTTTACAGAACACTTCCATCTATATTAAAATTTATTCCTGCATTAACCTTCTGCAGTAGGTATTATGAACTTCAGAAATAAGAAAATGGAGACTAAAAGAGGTTAAGTGAATCAGATAATTAATAGTGACTTAAAGATACAATACTAATCTTCCATTTCCCTGTTCAAAAGAAACCAGCAATGTAAATGCTGTGAGTTGAATTTATTCCATGTCTTACTGAGGACTACAGCCTGAGACACAGCCTCTCAGATAACTCTGAGAAACTGCCCTGAAAAGGAAGGAGAAGGTCAGTATACATGTGATTCTGACAAAGGGGTACAAGCAACCAAGCACATAGTTCTGTAAAAGGTTGCTGCTAGTCTGGAAGAACAGATACCTTAGTTACTTGTTTCAGTGCTTTTCTAAGTACTGGAAGATGTAAGAACACAGATTCATAAAACATTTCTCCTGAAAATATCTATCTGAAGTGCTGTTCTGCTAGTTTCCCCAGAGCACAGAGTGCCTCATTCCTGATCTCTGCTCAATTCCTCTCAGGGTGTGTTAAAGGTCAAGGTCTCCTGTGGCTGATGACTCAATCCTTGCAGAGCCAGATGGCAATCAACCTTCTTTAGTCAGCAATGATGTTTCCAGAATGATGTTCAGGTTAGCAGAAATGAAGGGGCACATGAGCACAGTTTCAAGAAGGTGATATATCCAAGTTAACATTTTTGAGATGTTATGTTTTGTTTTAAAGACAGACAAAGGTATGATCAAAGTACAAAAGCCTAGACGCTCTTAAGCTCTGCGCCTTTGTATCTGCTCTGCTTAAAAGACAACTGCATGTTCTACAGAGTTAATCTTAAGATAAATATCACACAAAAATAATATTACTGTTTATTAATCCGATAGTGTTATTTAGATTAAAAATAAATTAGAGACCACTGTGATTCTATCCTTGTCATCCATGGCAAGTACTAAAAAACCTAATATATACTTGTGTCTATAATTTTACATAGAAATAAATTCTGGAATTATATATACTAAGGTGTAAACAGTGGTCATTTCTTATTTTTAACATAATGAATGTTTACTTTTTTAAATGTTTATATATTTTTATATAAATTTTGTATTTAGAAATTTAAGGGCAGTTTTATCAATTAAAATAAATGATATAATAATCATTATATATACAAAATGTATGCACACAAATATTCACTTGATTTAAAAGAAAATCCTAAAAATAAAAGCAGTCAGTAATAAAGATACAAAGTATACAAGAGTCTCAATACATGGCACTATATATATATTTCCAGACTGACTCATTTGAGAAGAAAATAACCACATATGCATACACATGTACACATACACACACACACACATACCAGGAAAGAGAGAAGAGTTAACCAAAATAACAATGAACAGTTGTTCTTTATCAAATACTAACTGAAAATAGAACATACAACAAACAGACATGAATATATGTTTTTACAATAGAATTACTTCAACATAAAAATTGTTTTGTAGTATCACAAATCAACTGTTCAAAATAAAATTTCAGAACATTTTTAAGCCATAAAGATGCTGTATTCAAACTTCAAAAAAAATGTAGCATTTCTGGGAAAGAAAAATTATACAAACAAAAACTGCAAATAAAATGTCACCATGAAACCCAAAGAAATTTGGAGTCATTTTGTTTAAACTAGAAATTCAAAATAACTGAACAAGAACTCTATTGTGCTAAATATTTTCATTCATAGTTATAAACTCAGCTGATTTGTCATCTGCAGAAATAAAGCTAGGCTATGGCAAAGGATTATAAATATGGAGTAGTTTGAATTGCATATGTGGGCCAGCAGATGTCACTCTTGTTAAAAGACTGTCTAAATAATCTTTTCTGAAGGGTAATTGTCGACTATGGCTGTGGGCAGAATTTCAACATGTGAAGGATTTAGCCCTGACCCTCTTTTCACCTCACCACCTACTTTAGTCTAATGATAACAGGATCTGTAAATTAAAAGTGTCAGCTGCCCTACCATCAGTTTCCAAAGCTGTTTGGTCTAACTGAATTTATGGTCAATGGTTATATAAGTGGTGTTGCCAAATTTCTGTAATTATTACAGAGATGGAACCAGGCACAGAGAATAAATGTTGCTGCAAGCTAACCCAAGCTCTGACATTACTATAATTAAGCCAATGATTCATACCGTTTGTTTCTCTTAGACGATATCTTTAGGAGCCAGAAAATTAAGCTGCAATTTTTGAAATTAGGTATCTTCTCTTTGTGTGTGTGTTCAGTTTTTTGTTTTTCCTTTATACAACTAGAATTTGGTTATTTAAAAATGGATGAGTTCTGTTAATCCTACACTCTTAATTACTCAAAGTACTTGTGATAACTTAGAGTGTGACCATCTGGAGAGGTCACTGGTGTGAGATATTTATGAGATTAACAAATAATGTTAAAAATAAATTTCCAGAATTAAGGCAGAATATCTAGCAGGTACATTCATTTGTATTTCCAAAAATCAAATTAAAATAATCAGATGTGGTGTGTGTTTAATGGAAATGTTAACTTGCTCACATGTGGTATACTTTGTAAAAAGAAAATATAAAATTCTTATTATTTTTTGGATATGGAATGCATGTTAGTTGGCATATAGTGACTATATATGATACTATCAGAACTCTTCAGGAAAGTTAATACTGTGAGAAATAATTACTTATATTGACAAGATTGGCCCAGTTTTCTTTGCCCAAAACTAAGAACAATGCTTAAAAAAAAAGAGAAATTCTGGGTTTAAATATCAGTTCTCCCAATCAATAGGTTCAGGGGCTTGAAAACTTACTTAACTTCATTTATCTGTATTTCCCCCTGCTGAAAATGAGACAATACCAATATCTTAAAACAGATGTGTGTGTTAAAATAATATAAACAAAACAATCTCTATAGCACTTGACCTTATAGGATCTCAAAGATCATGTCGGCTCCATGCTAAGTCTTTCCCAATGAGACTAATTATATGATCACAGGTATCACAGCCTGTTCATCAAATAAACTATCCAGCTGAAAGATTTCTAAAGGACAGTTATTCTACTGGCTCACCCTAGGTAGCATAACTTGATAGTTTGCTTTAATATTTTGATAAAATGAAATTTATATACACCTAAGCATTTTCAGGAGAGATAAGAAAGACTTACTCAGTGATCAATGCAAAGAAATAGAGGAAAACAACAGAACGGGAAAGACTAGAGATCTCTTCAAGAAAATTAGAAATACCAAGGGAACATTTCATGCAAAAATGGGCTCAATAAAGGACAGAAATGGTATGGACCTAACAGAATCAGAAGATATTAAGAAGAGGTGGCAAGAATACACAGAAAACGGTACAAAAAAGATCTTCATGACCCAGATAATCACAAGGGTGTAATCACTCACCTAGAGCCAGACATTCTGGAATGTGAAGTCAAGTGGGCCTTACAAAGCATCACTACGAACAAAGCTAGTGGATGTGATGGAATTCCAGTTGAGCTATTTCAAATCCTGAAAGATGATGCCGTGAAAGTGCTGCACTCAATATGCCAGCAAATTTAGAAAACTCAGCAGTGGCCACAGGACTGGAAAAGGTCAGTTTTCATTCCAATCCCTAAGAAAGGGGTCCCAAAGAATGCTCAAACTACCGCACAATTGCACTCATCTCACATGCTAGTAAAGTAATGCTCAAAATTCTCCAAGCCAGGCTTCAGCAATACGTGAGCCAAGAACTTCCAGATGTTCAAGCTGGTTTTAGAAAGGCAGAGGAACCAGAGATCAAATTGCAAATATCCACTGGATCATCGAAAAAGCAAGAGAGTTCCAGAAAAACATCTGTATCTGCTTTATTGACTATGCCAAAGCCTTCGACTGTGTGGATCACAATAAAATGTGGAAAATTCTGAAAGAGAAGGGAATACCAGACCACCTGACCTGCCTCTTGAGAAACATGTATGCAGGTCAGGAAGCAACAGTTAGAACTGGACATGGAACAACAGGCTGGTTCCAAATAGGAAAAGGAGTACGTCAAGGCTGTATTTTGTCATCCTGCTTATTTAGCTTATATGCAGAGTACATCATGAGAAACGCTGGACTGGAAGAAGCACAAGCTGGAATCAAGATTGCCAGGAGAAATATCAATAATCTCAGATATGCAGATGACACCACCCTTATGGCAGAAAGTGAAGAGGAACTGAAAAGGCTCTTGATGAAACTGAAAGAGGAGAGTGAAAAACTTGGCTTAAAGCTCAACATTCAGAAAACTAAGATCATGGCATCTGGTCCCATCATCTCATGGGAAATAGATGGGACACAGTGGAAACAGTGTCAGGCTTTATATTTTTGGGCTCCAAAATCACTGCAGATGGTGACTGCAGCCATGAAATTAAAAGATGCTTACTCCTTGGAAGAAAACTGATGACCAACCTAGATAGCATATTAAAAAGCAGAGACATTACTTTGCCAACAAAGGTCCATCTGGTCAAGGCTATGGTTTTTCCAGTGGTCATGTATGGATGTGAGAGTTGGACTGTGAAGAAAGCTGAGCACCGAAAAGTTGATGCTTTTGAACTGTGGTGTTGGAGAAGACTCTTGAGAGTCCCTTGGACTGCAAGGAGATCCAATCAGTCCATCCTAAAGGAGATCAGTCCTGGTTGTTCACTGGAAGGACTGATGCTGAAGCTGAAACTCCAGTCCTTTGGCCACCTGATGCGAAGAGTTAACTCATTGGAAAAGACCCTGATGCTGGGAGGGATTGGGGGCAGGAGGAGAAGGGGATGACAGAGGATGAGATGGCTAGATGGCATCACCGACTCAATGGGCATGAGTTTGAGTAAACTCCGGGAGTTGGTGATGGACAGGGAGGCCTGGTGTGCAACGATTCATGGGGTTGCAAAGAGTCGGACACAACTGAGCGATTGAACTTGAACCTGAAGCATTTTCATCTTACAGCCTCACAAAATAGCTCATTCCATTTTGCACACATTTGGGTTTAGCTATACCTGCATGTCAATACCGAATACAGATGGTCAATACCAAAATCAGATTGCTTATATTATCTGCAGCCAAAGATGGAGAAGTTCTATACAGTCAGTGAAAAAAAGACTGGGAGCTGACTGTGGCACAGACCACAGACCACAGACCAATTGCCAAATTCAGACTTCAAATGAAGAAAGTAGGGAAAACCACTAGACCATTCAGGTATGACCTAAATCAAATCCCTTACAGTTATAAAGTGGAGTGAAAAATAGACTCAACATCTGACAAACAGAGTGCCTAAAGAACTATGGATGGAGGTTCATGATGCTGTACAGGAGGCAGGGATCAAGACCACCCCCAAGAAAAAGAAATGCAAAAAGGCAAAATGGTTGTCTGAGGTGGCCTTACAAATATTCTTTTCTGAATAGAAAAGAGGCAAAAGGCAAAGGAGAAAAGGAAAGATATACCCACTTGAATACAGAGTTCCAAAGAGCAAGGAGAGATAAGAAAGCCTTCTTCAGAGATCAATTCAAAGAAATAGAGGAAAACAATAGAATGGTAAAGTGTAGAGGTTTCTTCAAGAAAATTAGAGATACCAAGGGAATATTTCATGCAAAAATGGGCTCAGTAAAGAAGAGAAATGGTATGGACCTAACACAAGCAGAGGATATTAAGAAGAGGTGGCAAGAACACATAGAAAATCTATACAAAAAAGATCTTTAAGACTCAGATGATCACGATGGTATGATCACCAACCTAGAGCCAGACATCCTGGAATGCAAAGTCAAGTGGACCTTAGGAAGAATTACTATGAATAAAGCTAGTGGAGGTAATACGATACAAGTTGAGCTATTTCAAATCATAAAAGATGATGCTGTGAAAGAGCTGCATTCAAAATGCCAGCAAATTTGGAAAACTCAGCAGTGGACACAGGACAGGAAAAGGTCAGTTTTCATTCCAATCCCAAAGAAAGGCAGTGCCAAAGAATGTTCAGACTACCACACAATTGCACTCACCTCACATGCTAGTAAAGTAATGCTCAAAATTCTCCAAGCCAGGCTTCAACAGTACGTGAACCGAGAACTTCCAGATGTTCAGGCTGGATTTAGAAAAGGCAGGGGAATCAGAGATCAAACTGACAACATCTGTTGAATCACCAAAAAAGCAAGAGAGTTCCAGAAAAACATCTGTATCTGCTTTATTGACTATGCCAAAACCTTTGACTATGTGGATCACAATAAACTGTGGAAAATTCTTAAAGAGATGGGAACACCACCACCTGACCTGCCTCTTGAGAAATCTGCATGCAGGTCAGGAAGAAATAATTAGAACTGGACATGGAAAACACACTGGTTCCAAATAGGTAAAGGAGTATGTCAAAGCTGTACATTGTCACCCTGCTTATTTAACTTATATGCAGAGTAAATCATGAGAAACGCTGGGCTGGATGAAGCACAAGCTGGAATCAAGCTTGCCAGGAGAAATATCAATAACCTCAGATATGCAGATGACACCACCCTTATGGCAGAAAGTGAAGAAGAACTAAAGAGCCTCTGATGAAAGTGAAAGAGGAGAGTGAAACAATTGGCTTAAAGCTCAACATTCAGAAAACTAAGATCACGCCATCCGGTCCCATCACTGCATGGCAAATAGATGGGAAAACAGTGGAAACAGTGACAGACTTTATTTCTTCGGGCTCCAAAATCACTGCAGATTGTGACTGCAGCCCTGAAATTAAAAGATGCTTGCTCCATGGAAGAAAAGTTATGACTAACTTAGTCAGCATATTAAAAATCAGAGACATGACTTTGCCAACAAAGTTCCATCAAGTCAAGGCTGTGGTTTTTCCAGTGGTCATGTATGGATGTGAGAGTTGGACTATAAAGGAAGCTGAGCACCAAAGAATTGATGCTTTTGAATTGTTGTGTTGGAGAAGATTCTTGAGAGTCCCTTGCACTGCAAGGAGATCCAACCAGTCTACCCTGAAGGAGATCAGTTCTGGGTGTTCATTGGAAGGACTGATGCTGAAGCTGAAACTCCAATACTTTGGCCACCTGATGCGAAGAGCTGACTCATTGAAAAGACCCTGATGATGGGAAAGATTGAAGGAGGAGGAGAAGGGGACAACAGAGGATAAGATGGTTGGATGGCATCACCAACTCAATGGACATGAGTCTGAATAAACTCCACGAGTTGGTGATGGATAGCAAGACCTGGCATGCTGCTATCCATGGGGTCTCAAAGAGTCAGACACGACTAAGTGACTAAACTGAACTGAACTGATACCTGTATGTACCAACAGTGAAAGTGAAAGTTGCTCAGTCGTGTCCAACTCTTTGCGACCCCATGGACTATACAATACATGGAATTATCCAGGCAAGAATACTGGTGTGGATAGCCTTTCCCTTCTCCAGGGGATCTTCCCAACCCAGGGATCAAACTCACATCTCCTGAATTGCAGAGGGATTCTTTCCCAGCTGGCCACAAGGGAAGCCCAAGAATACCGGAATGGGTAGCCTATTACTACACTAGCAGATCTTCCCAACCCAGGGTCTCCTGCATTCCAGGTACATTCTTTACCAACCAAGCTATCAAGGAAGCCCTTATTAATTTATAACTGCTTTCTCCTGTTACTTCAATCTAGCCTTAATCCTGGACTCAGTGGCTATACAAAATAGATTTTCTATATCAAAACACATTAATACTTTATGAAAGATCATTTTATGGCAATAGAATTCAAGTTCTTTTAATATTTATACATATTAATATTTTGCAACATTTATTATTCTCATTTGCTTCAAGGATTTAAAAAAAAAAAAAGACAACCTCTTTAACAAGTGGTGCTGGGAAAACTGGTCAACCACTTGTAAAAGAATGAAACTAGAACACTTTCTAACACCATACACAAAAATAAACTCAAAATGGATTAAAGATCTAAATGTAAGACCAGAAACTATAAAACTCCTAGAGGAGAACATAGGCAAAACACTCTCTGACATGAATCACAGCAGGATCCTCTATGACCCACCTCCCAGAATATTGGAAATAAAAGCAAAAATAAACAAATGGGACCTAATGAAACTTAAAAGCTTTTGCACAAGAAAGGAAACTATAAGCAAGGTGAAAAGACAGCCCTCAGATTGGGAGAAAATAATAGCAAATGAAGAAACAGACAAAGGATTAATCTCAAAAATATACAAGCAACACCTGCAGCTCAATTCCAGAAAAATAAATGACCCAATCAAAAAATGGGCCAAAGAACTAAACAGACATTTCTCCAAAGAAGACACACAATTCCAGAAAAATAAAATGACCCAATCAAAAAATGGGCCAAAGAACTAAACAGACATTTCTCCAAAGAAGACATACAGATGGCTAACAAACACATGAAAAGATGCTCCACATCACTCATTATCAGAGAAATGCAAATCAAAACCACAATGAGGTACCATTACACGCCAGTCAGGATGGCTGCTATCCAAAAGTCTACAAGCAATAAATGCTGGAGAGGGTGTGGAGAAAAGGGAACCCTCTTACACTGTTGGTGGAATGCAAACTAGTACAGCCGCTATGGAGAACAGTGTGGAGATTTCTTAAAAAACTGGAAATAGAACTGCCATATGACCCAGCAATCCCACTTCTGGGCATACACACTGAGGAAACCAGATCTGAAAGAGACACGTGCACCCCAGTGTTCATCACAGCACTGTTTATAATAGCCAGGACATGGAAGCAACCTAGATGCCCATCAGCAGACAATGGATAAGGAAGCTGTGGTACATATACACCATGGAATATTACTCAGTCATTAAAAAGAATTCATTTGAATCTGCTCTAATGAGATGGATGAAACTGGAGCCCATTATACAGAGTGAAATAAGCCAGAAAGATAAAGACCAATACAGTATACTAACACATATATGTGGAATTTAGAAAGATGGTAACAAAAACCCTATATGCAAAACAGAAAAAGAGACACAGATATACAGAACAGACTTTTGGACTCTGTGGGAGAAGGCGAGGGTGGGATGTTTCAAGAGAACAGCATAGAAACATGTATATCATCTAGGGTGAAACAGATCACCAGCCCAGGCTGGATGCATGAGACAAGTGCTCGGGTCTGGTTCACTGGGAAGACCCAGAGGAATCAGGTGGAGAGGGAGGTGGGAGGGGGGATCGGGATGGGGAATACATGTAAATCCATGGCTGATTCATGTCAATGTATGACAAAAACCAGTACAATATTGTAAAGTAATTAGTCTCCAACTAATAAAAATAAATGGAAAAACATTTTTTTAATTAATAAAAAAAATAAAAAATGTTGCTTGTAAAAAAAATGTATCCCAGTGTCTCACATATAATAAATATCAGAATTTTATATTATTTTTGCCATAGCTATCATTTTATGTGCTAGTTCTTAAGAACACACCGCATTTCATCATTCTATTTTTAATAATATTTTGATGAAACCTGCCTATAGTGTCTGAGAAGTGGAATTATTATCCCTCATCTTCTAGTAGTTAGTTTAATTTTTATTGTTTTGAGATCATAACATTGACTGAAGTTGAGTTGTCCTAAACAAAAATTCTTACAAAACTTAGGAATATTTTGTGTTCAATTAACAGGAAATCTAAATAGTTTAAAATAGGACAGTATAATTGATTAATTTAACTCAAATGTGATGGAGTAGGTCTTGATTCTGACTCAGCATGACAGAGAAGCACCAATGATTTACCTAAACAAATGGTGTTAGCAAAACGTAGTCTCTTTCTCTCTCCCTGTATTGTGGTTCATCTATATGGTTCAATTATATTGAAAGACTTACATTTCTTTTCTGTGGAACAAAACTGAATAACCTATGTTATAATGCAACTAAACTGAATAATCAGAATATGAGAAAGAAATAGAAATGGAGTTAAACAGAGAGACAGAGAGAATTATCTACACTGTATTACACCTGAAAATGTTATTGAGATTTCCAAAGCCACTCTGATTCTGATTTGATATATGAACCTAATTCTTCTACTTTCTGGAACTTACTAATGACTTCTGTTTCTAGTTTTACAAAATTTTATCATAATCTATTGATCTTTCTTGGCAAATTGTCATGTGACTCAACAGGTTCTTTCAATTCGGGAAGTCATAGCCTTCGATTACCAAAAAATTTTTTTAATTATTCCTCTGTGACTGCCTTCTTTTGATTTTTCTCTATTATTCAGATCTTACTTCTTCTGGAGTGGTCCTCTAATTTTCTTTTATCTTTTCCTCCTATTTTCCCCACTTTTCTTGTTTCATTGTTTGCTCTATTTTTTGGGAGAATATAATATATAAATGCATAAATATGTGTATATATGCTATTTTATTTCACCTGTTTTATAAGGATTAACATCTTAGTTTCAACTACGTTCACTCTGAGCTAGATCACACATGCTTTTGTATGTGTAACCTCAACTATTTTGTAGAAAATGATATAAAAATATTATTATTATTAAACTGTTATAGTTTCTATATATCATACAAGATATTTTATTTTCTAACTCAGGAGATAATATTGAAAAAGAAAGCAATTGTCACTCAACATATAAAGGGTTTTGCCCTAAATGATACTGTTATGCCTTAATACGTCACCTCCCTTAAACAAGGAAGCACAAGAAGCATTAAAGTTCAAGATTCAAGGACTAATTAAATTTTATGTCAAATGTACAGAATATCAGAAATGTACCAGTATTCATAATCTGTCCAAGAAAATTTTCAAGCATTGAAATCCATGCTTCTTTGAGAAAGAAAACTTGAAAGATAACTTTGGATGAAATATCACTGGGCCAGAAGGAACCAAAGAACAGTATACTCAATATAAAAGGGAGCAGTATAAGAAGGCTAACCCCAGTGGTAGAGTTGAATACTTCAGGACATATTTTGGAAAACCACCTTGAGTCTTCTCAAATTCCTTTTTAAGAATAAATACTAAATAATATGGGAGGAAGTTAAGTCATGGAAGTAATATTTGTCATATACATTGACAAGTACAACCTTTAAGAAGACATAATTTCCCAAATCAGGAGTTTTATTAATTTGAGACCAAAAGGTAAGAGCAAGAAATAATTTGCTTACATGCAAGCTTTTTGTTCATTTCCCAAGTCTAGAAATTATAATGGCGGATTTGTGTGTCTTTGAGTATATGTGCAAATACACTTACTATCAAAGACTGCTGAGTTTGACTGAATTACATGGGAAGTCTGTGGGAACTGCCTAAATATTTCTAAAGTTAAACCAAAAAAATCACTGCATATTATTCTTTAATTATTTTGAAGTTAATCACAATAAATTATTTTAAGTATATTATTTAAACTTTCATAATAAGATTCTTATTGTTATTATGTAGAAATCTAATTTTAATAAGAATATTTTGTTACACTATCTATATAGTTGTTGTATTTTATTATATAATCATTAATTTAACAGTGTCTTAAAATAAATGCTGAAACAAATTCAGGAACAGAAACAATCATGCAATTAAGCAATCTTAATTTTAACTTTCGAGCTTTGAGATTAGTAACCAAACTTGGTGAATGAGAAATATCACGTGATGATTTCATTTTTAATGAAAAGGACAAAAAATAAATAGGCACATGTAACAACCTACTTAATAACAGCTTCCACTTATTACCATGCCTTTTTTTATTATTATTATTACCATGCCTTTTACAGGACTGATATTCTGTTGTGCATTTTCATTCCCTGTTGATTATATACATAATTTCAAATTTATGGAAATTTTTCAAGAATTATACAATTATACCCTTTACCCAGATCCATAACCTTTACTCATATCAGCTGCTTATGCTTTTGTCTCATTTGTTTTCTCCTTGTGCTGTTCTGTGCTCTTCTCATCTCTTCCTCCTTCATCTCTTTTTCTCCCCTCTTTTCTCCTGTTTCTTCCTCTCTATATACATTATATCCATATCTATTTCTATAGTGAGAGAGAGAAATAGAGAGAAAGTTGAAGACATCATGCCCATTACTGTTTCATACTTATAAACAAGGCTTTAATCTTACCTGACCTCACTATAATGATCAAAGCCAGAAAATGTGTTCTATTGATCTAATACTATAATTCACATTCCATATTTACACATTATCAATTGCTCAATAATGTCTTTAACTTTTTTCCCCACATTTCAGGTTCTAATCTAAAATTACACATTTAAAGATTATTATATATCTGTAGTTGTCTCTGTTCTGCACTGAATCCTCTTTTTTTTTAATTTGGGTATTTAGAAGAGTACAAACCAGCGTAAGATATCTTGTCCTCCCCAAATCCAGCTTGAGACAAATCTTGTGGACAAAAGTAAGGCAACTGTCAAAGAGATAAAATATTTATTCTACTTTTGCATTCTGTTCTTAACATATGCATGTGTAAGGCAATTTCCTCCAAAATATCTTTGGGTAGAATTCATAGTTATCATGTAGCTGTTTGTTGTTGTTGTTGAGTCAGTAAGTTGTGTGCAACTCTTTTGCAACCCCATAGACTGTAACTGGTCAGGCTGCACTGTTCATGGGATTTCCCAGGCAAAAATACCGGGATGGGTTGTCATTTCCTTTGCCAGGAGATCTTCTGGACCCTGAGATTGAACCTGTGTCTTCTGCTTGGCAGGCAGGATCTTCACCACTGAGCCACCCGGGAAGGCCAGCTCTTTATACAGTCTACCACATAATTATCACGTTATCTATTTGAAATGTGGCTCTTCCTAATGCATGAATCCAATATTCACCTTTATTTTTACTAGAAGATGTGTAAGAATGTTGAAGAGAGTACTATAAAAAAACTTGAAACTTGGTGACAAATTTAGGCCCATACAATTGTTGCCAAATTCATTCTGTTTGGAATAGTTATCCCCCAAACTCAATATCACCTGCTTTGGTATACATGAGGGGAAAGAAACAACAACAGAAAACATGAATCACTGTCTTTGAGGAACTATTAACAGTTCATCCATTTGAAAGTATGATTTCCCAAGTCACCCTGCTTATTTAACTTATATGCAGACTACATCAGGAGAAATGTTGGGCTGGAAGAAGCACAAGCTGGAATCAACATTGCCAGGAGAAATATCAATAACCTCAGATATACAGCTGACACCACCCTTATGGCAGAAAGTGAAGAAGAACTAAGGAGCCTCTTGATGAAAGTGAAAGAGGAGAGTGAAAAAGTTGGCTTAAAGCTCAACATCGAAACATGTATATTACCAAATGTGAAACAGATCGCCAGTCCAGGTTGGATGCATGAGACAAGTGCTCAGGGCTGGTGCACTGAGATGACCCAGAGGGATGGGATGGGTAGGGAGGTGGGAGGGGGGTTCAGGATGGGGAACACATGTAAACCCATGGCTGATTCATGTCAATGTATGGCAAAAACCACTACAATACTGTAAAGTAATTAGCCTCCAACTAATTAAAATAAAATAAAATAAAATAAAAAGCTCAACATTCAGAAAACTAAGATCATGGCATCCGGTCCCATCACTTCATGGCAAATAGATGGGGAAACAGCGGCTGACTTTATTTTGGGGGCTCCACTATCACTGTAGATGGTGACTGCAGCCATGAAATTAAAAGATGCTTACTCCTTGGAAGAAAAGTTGCCAACAAAGGTCAGTCTAGTCAAGGCTATGGTTTTTCCAGTGGTCATGTATGGATGTGAGAGCTGGACTGTGAAGAAAGCTTAGTGCTGAAAAATTGATGCTTTTGAACTGTGGTGTTGGAGAAGACTCTTGAGAGTCCCTTGGACTGCAAGGAGATCCAACCAGTCCATCCTAAAGGAGATCAGTCCTGGTTGTTCATTGGAAGAACTGATGCTGAAGCTGAAACTCCAATACTTTGGCCACCTGATGTGAAGAACTGACTCATTTGAAAAAAACCTGATGCTGGGAAAGATTGGGGGCAGGAGGAAAAGCGGACGACAGAGGATGAGATGGTTGAATGGCATCACCGACTCAATGGATATGAGTTTGAATAAACTCTGGGAGTTGGTGATGGACAGGGAGGCCTGGCGTGCTGCAGTCCCTCAGGTTGCAAAGAGTCAGACATGACTGAGCAACTGAACTAAACTTTCCCAAGTCAAGGAAAAACTGGTTCATACCCTTGGCCAGACATGGAAAACAGTAACCTGCTGCTGTTTACTTTATTCAAGAAAATAGTCAATTTTTCCTTTCAAAATATTTACTCAGAATGCTTAATTCAGAAAAACACATGGATGGATTATTCATTCAATGATTCTCTTAGTCAATAGTTTCTTACACTTACAAAGTACTATGTCAGAATCTAGATAAGAAAAAATGGACATGGCCTTATTAAACCTAAATTCCAGTGAAAAGACAAGCATAAGACAATAATCACACAAATTGTTACATAAATTTCACCTGTAATATTCATATAATTGGACAAACTTATGAGAAAATGATGTTTATACCAAAATCTGGAAAAAGAAAAAGATTTTGCCATCCAAACAGCATGAGGAAAACGGAACTGCTTTGCCATTCAAAGAGTATAAGAAAAACAGAACAGTAATGATAACTGATTGGTAAGAAATAAAAAAGGTTTGGAGGCAAATAAAACAAAAAAGTATTGCAGAAGTCCACTTTGGATAAAGGTGATTTGATGAAAACCAAAGCACTGCATGAATTTGAGATATATTTGAGAGGCAAATAAATTGTGGTGGTGATATACTAAACAGAACTCTATTATTCAACTTTGTCCATAATCCATTCAGGAACATATTATTTAATACCTCTTATGTGCCAGAACTGAATTGCAGTCTTGAATAAGATGGATTTGTTTTCAAAGACATGAGAGCCTAGACAGACAGAAGTGGCTAGTATATATTTTAATGTAATTTTAATCAGCTTCTTTCTTAATAGTTTTAGACAGCCCCAAACTAGCAATTAATTCTGTTAACATCTAGAATTGTGAATATTTATAAAGACTAATTAAAAACAAATTCATATGTATCAATTTTAATAGCTCAACTTTTAGTGTGCCTTATTTTCAACAACACTCTACTCAGGAACATTTACTAAATTTCTCATTTAACTAAGGTGATAAAGCAACCTTAAGCCCTGCAGGGCCAAATGTGTGTGACTACCAGAGATTGTTCCAATATTTGTAAAAACATCTTATCACTCTCACTATGAACTCTTCCCACTAAGCAGATAAATAAGAATTTAGCAAGTAATCTAGACCCATTATCTCTTCTCCCTTCTGTTTAATCCAACCTGTTTTGCTTCTTAGGTACTTAACCAGAAGCTTGTAAGATATCTATTACAGATTTGCCTAGCTTCTTTATGACACTATGAATCAGGTCCTTAAAGTGAGAAACATCCTTGTCAGAACATCCAAAGTAGCTTTTGAGGGCAAGCAGAGTCTATCACTTTAGAAGTATTGATTGCAAGAAACAGAGAGCAATACAGGCTAACCTAAAAAGAGGACTTATTGGAAAGATTTTGGATCTCTCAGGGGCCAGATCTTGTCATAGCAGGAACAAGGTGGGCTCCAGAGGGTCACAGAGCAGGAAGTAAGAAACAGAGCATTTGGCTATTGAGAAGGAAAGGCTCATAAATCTGACCTTGTCGGCAATGAGACTAGCAGCATGGAAACTATGCTTCCTCTAGATCTGCTGTTTAGCCAGACCTGACTAAAGCTGACAAATATCTGCTATGGGAGACTGGCTGCTGCTTGACAGGCAAGTTTGGGCAGAGTTCACAGGATGCCAGTATTAAGTTCAGTTAGCCAAATTCTAGGGTTTTTCACTTTACACAAATTCTAGATCTTATTGGAAAGATGACAAGGTGCATAAAAACAACACTCACAAATCACCAAGAATGTGGCTTAGCTCCTCCAGTCCGTGGTTTTGGGAGACGGCCAATACTGAGCTCATGATACTGCACTCTGTGGGCCCACAAATCACCTCTTGGGATGGAAGTGGTCCACTCCCAGCACATCTGAGGGCAAGGTAAGCAGAGCTAAAGCTGGCAGAAGGGCCATTTGAGAGACAAGTTGGGCTGGACCAAGTGCCCCGCAAGACCACCACATGAGATCAAGCCCCAAGCCTTTGGAGTGGGAGCACTGACTCCAAGACCCTAGACTACCAGCAAACTAACCCTAGGGGGTATCAAACAGTGAGAACTCACACAAAGGAAACCACTTCAGTACAAGACCTGGCATCACACAACCACCAGGAGCACCAAGTGCAGGCCAGTTTTCGTATTGGCCTGTCATCTAAACAACAAACAAAACAAAAATACCGACCCAATCATCAGCAGACAGGATTATCACCTCACTGAGCCTTGCCCATCAGAGGAAAAACAAACAAACAAAACTCAGCACAAATCTAACCCTACATAAAGTTTACACAAAACACTGGACCAGACTTATGAGGGCAGAAGGCAAAAGGAAGAAAGAATTCAACACTGAAGCCTGGGAAAAGGAGATCTCAATAAGACTTTTTAACACAATAAATTAAAAAAATAATGAAAAGGCAGAGAAATACCACACAAATGAAGGAACAAACTAGAAACAAAGAAGTCCAAATAAATGAAGGGGAAATAGACAAACTACCTGAAAATGAACTCAGAATAATAATAGTAAAGATGATCAAAAACCTTGATCAAAAATCCTTGAAAATGGAGAAAATGCAAGAATCAATTAACAAAGACCTAGAAGAATTAAAGAATAAACCTGCAGAGACAAACAACACAATTACTGAAATTGAAACTACTGTAGAAGGAATCAACATCAGAATATCCAAAGCAGAAGAACAAATTGTGAGCTGGAAGGTATAATGGTAGAAATAACTTCTGAAGAGCAGAACAAAGTAAAAAGAATGAAAAGATATGAGGATAGTCTCAGAGACCTCTGGAACAATATCAAACACACCAACATTTGAATTATAGGGGTCACAGAAGAAAAAGAGAAAAAGAAAGGGTATGAGAAAATTTCTGAATAGATTATAGTTGAAAATTTCCCCAACATGGAAAAGGAAACAGTCAATCAAATCCAAGAGGTACAAAGAGTCCCATATAGGATAAACCCAAGGAGAAACATGCCAAGACATATACTAATCAAACTAACAAAGACTAAACACAAGGAAAGAATATTAAAAGCAGCAAGGGAGAAGCAACAAACAACATATAAAGGAAACCCCATATGCTTAATAGCTGATCTTTCAGTAGAAACTCCATAGGCCAGAAAGGAATGGCAGGATACATTTAAAGTACTGAAAGTGAAAAATCTACAACTGAGATTACTGTACCTGGCAAGGATCTCATTCAAAACTCATGGGGAAATAAAAAGCTTTTCATATAGTGTAGAAATACAAGAGAAGAAAAAAGGCCTACAAAATCAACCACAAACAATTAAGAAAATGGCAATAGGAACATATAAATCAATAATTACTTTTAAAGAAAATGGATTAAATGTGCCAACCAAAAGACACAAACTGGCTGAATGGATTCAAAAACAAAATACACTTATATACTGTCTACAAGAAACCCACTTCCATCCCTAAAATACATATAGACTGAAAGTGAGAGGATGGAAAAATATATTCCATGAAAATGGGAAGCAAAAGAAAGCTGGAGTATCAATCCTCATATCGCACAAAATAGACCTTAAAATAAAGAAGATTATAAGAAATAAGGAAGGACACTACATAATGGTCAAGGGGTCATTCCAAAAGGAAGACATAACAATTGTAAACATCTATGCACCCAACATGGGAGCACCTCAATACATAAGACAAACACTAACAGACATAAAAGCAGAAATTGACTGTAACACAACAATGGTAAGAGACCCCACTCACACCAATGGACAGATCATCAAAACAGAAAATTAAAAAGGAAACTCAAGTCTTTAATGATACATTAGATGAGATGGATTTCATTGACCTCTTCAGGACATTCCAATCTAAATGGAGAAGAACACACCTTCTTCTCAAGTGCACGTGGAACATTCTCCAGGATAGACCACATCTTGGGTCACAAATCAAACCTAATTAAATTAAAAAAATTTGAAATCATATCAAGCATCTTCTCTGACCAAAATGCTATGAGACTAGATATCAATTAAAAGAAAAAAACTGTAAGAAATACAAATACATGGAGATTAAATATCATGTTTCTAAACAACCAAAAGGTGACTGAAGAAATCAAAAGAGAAATCAAAAAATTTCTAGAAACAAACAAACAAAAAAATTGCTAGAAACAAATGACAATGAAAACACAACAAGTCAAAACCTATGTGTTACAGCAAAAGCAGTCCTAAGAGGGAAGTTTATAGCAATATAATCCTACCTAATGAAACAAGAAAAACATTGAATAGATAACCTAACTTTCTTTACACCTAAAAGAACTGGAAAAAGAAGAACAAAATACGCCCAAAATTAGTAGAAGGAAAGAAATCATAAAGATCCAAGCAGAAATAAATGAAAAAGAAGTGAGAGAAACAATAGTAAAGATTAATAAAACTTAATGCTGATTCTTTGAGAAGATAAACAAAACTGACAAGCCTTTAGCCAGACTTATCAAGAAAAAAAGGGAGCAGAATCAAATCAACAAAATTAGAAACGAAAGAGGAGAGGTTACAACAGACAATGCAGAAATACAAAGGATTATGAGACTATTATGAAGAACAACATTATATTATGGCAATAAAATGGATAACCTGGAAGAAATGGACAGATTCTTAGAAAAGTTCAATCTTTCAAGACTGAACCAGGAAGAAATAGAAACTATCAACAACCCAATTACAAGCACTGATATTGAAGCTGTGATCAAAAATCTTCCAAAAAACAAAAGTCCAGGACCAGATGGCTTCACAGGAGAATTCTATTAAACATTCAGGGAAGAGCTAATGCCTATCCTTCTAAAACTCTTTCAAAAAATTGCAGTGGAAGAAACACTTCCAAACTCATTCCATGAGGCCTCCATCACCATGATACAAAAACTAGACAAAGACAATACAAAAAATGAAAGCTACAGGCCAATATCACTGGTGAAAAAGATGCAAAAATCCTCAACAAAATTTTAGCAAACAGAATTCAGCAATACAGAAAACACATGGAACATTCTCCAGGATTAGACCACATCTTGGGTCACAAATCAAACCTAATTAAATTAAAAAAATTTGAAATCATATCAAGCATCTTCTCTGACCAAAATGCTATGAGACTAGATATCAATTAAAAGAAAAAAACTGTAAGAAATACAAATACATGGAGATTAAATATGATGTTTCCAAACAACCAAAAGGTGACTGAAGAAATCAAAAGAGAAATCAAAAAATTTCTAGAAACAAACAAAAAAATTGCTAGAAACAAATGACAATGAAAACACAGAAGAAAGATAGACAAATGGAACAAGATAGAAAGCCCAGAAATAAACCCATGCACCTATGGGTACCTTACCTTTGACAAAGGAGGCAAGAATATACAACAGGACAAAGACAGTCTCTTAAATAAAAGGTTCTGGGAAAACTGGACAGCTACATGTAAAAGAATGAAATTAGAACACTTCCTAATAACATACACAAAGATAAACTCAAAATGGATTAAAGACCTAAATGTAAGACCAGAAACTATAAAACTCTTAGAGGAAAACATAGGCAGAATGCTCGATGACATAAATCAAAACAAGATCATCTATGACCCACCTCCTAGTGTAATGGAAATAAAAACAAAAGTAAACAAGTGGGGCCTGATTAAACTTGAAAGCTTTTTCACAGCAAAGGAAACTATAAGCAAGGTGAAAAGACAACCTTCAGAATGGGGGAAAATAATAGCAAATGTACTGACAAAGGATTAATTTCCAAAATATATAAGCAGCTCATGCAACTCAATGCCAGAAAAACAAACAACCCAGTCAAAAAGTGAGAAAAAGACCTAAACAGACATTTCTCCAAAGAAGACATACAGATGGCTAACAAACACATGAAAAGATGCTCAACATCACCCACTATTAGAGAAATGCAAATCAAAACTAGAAGAGATATCACCTCACACTGGTCAGAATGGCCATCACCAAAAAGTCTACAAACAATAAATGCTGGAGAGGGTGTGGGGAAAAGGGAAGGCTCTTGCACTGTTGGTAGGAATGTAAATTGATGCAGCCACTATGAAAGATGGTATGGAGATTCCTTTAAAAACTAGGAATAAAACTACCATATGACCCAGCAATCCCACTCCTAGGCATATACCCTGAGGAAATCAAAACTGAAAAAAACACATGTCCCGTTGTTCATTGCAGCACTATTTACAATAGCTAGAACATGGACACAACCTAGATGTCCTTCAACAGATGAATGGTTAAAGAAATTGTGGTATGTGTACACAATGGAATATTACTCAGCCATAAAAAGGAATCTATTTGAGTCAGTTCTGATGAGGTGGATGAACCTAGAACCTATTATATAGAGTGAAGTGAGTCAGAAAGAGAAAGATAAATATAACATTCTAATGCACATATATAGAATCTAGAAAAATGGTACTGAAGAATTTATTTTCAGGGCAGCAATGGAGAAACAGACATAGAGAATAGACTTATGGACATAGGGAGAAGGGAGGAGAGGGTGAGATGTATGGAAAGAGTAACATGGAAACTTACATTACCATATGTAAGATAGCCAATGGGAATTTGCTGTGTGGCTCAGAAAACTCATACAGGGGCTGTGTCATCCTAGAGGGTTGGAATGGGGATGAGATGGGGGAGAGGTTCAAAGGGAGGGGATACATGTATTCCTAAAGCTGATTCATGTTGTGGTTTGACAGAAAACAACAAAATTCTGTAAAGCAATTATCCTTCAATAAAAAAATAAATTAAAAAGAATTAAAAAAAAAAAAAACTCACAAGTCAAATCAAGAATGACTATGCCTGGCATGGGGAGGTAGGAGACACTGCTCAAGATAATATTATTAGGAAGTGATGGAGCTGGATTTGAACCTCATGTTGTTTGGTGCCAAAGCCAGTGCTACTAGACTGTGGTATCTGGCACAGCTTCCAATGTAACTCACCAGCACATGAGATTATCTTGTCCGAATTACTTCACAAGAGTTTCTCTGGTGGCTCAGTGGCAACGAATCTGCCTACCAATGAAGGAGATATGGGTTTGATCCCTGGGTCAGGAAGATCTCCTAGAGAAGAAAATGTCAACCCACTCCAGTAATCTTGCCTGAGAAATCCCATGGACAGAGAAGCCTGGTGGACTACAGTCCATGGCATTGCAGAAGAGCTGAACACAACTTTGCAACTAAACAATTACTTCCCAAAGGCCTGTCTACTACTACTATCACAGTGGGGCATAGGGTTTCAACCTATGCATTTTGCTGCGACACATTCAATCCATAAGATCTTGAAAGCTCAAATATTATTCGTACTGTCACTGTCTGTCTTCCTTGAAGTGGTAGGTTTACTTTATTTATTTTCAAAAAAATATAATTCATACACTCAAGTCTAAATAATCACCACTTGTCTCTTAGTCAATTTTTTTCAAGTAAAAATGATGTTCTATGAAAAAGCCTCAAATTCAGTGTTTAATTTAATTGCACAAGTGTTCTTATTTTAATAAGGAAAATAATTTAAATTAGAATGCAGCATAAGGGTTTTATAAATAGTTTCCATTTTGTCAGTTTTTCAAAAAGTATGCACTTGGAAATTGAGATTGATTAACATTGATAAGTATTACTGCTTTTTCAAGGACATTTTCAAGTGATACTGGAACTTTTTTATTGAGAAAACACAGCAGTAAAGAACACTACTAGTATTATAGTGCTACTACTAAAGGAATTTGTTGTCACTGCTTTGATTCATGCTATGCTGCTACTAATTTTACACATTGCTTTTTCATCATCAGTGTATTAATAAATATCAAGATAGTGAAAAAGGGAAATAACATCTCACTATTATTATGGTAATTGTTTCTAATTTGCAGGCTTTCTGAAAGCAAAGCAGGGACCAATGGTTATCCACAGACTGCATTTTGAAAATTGCTGGCCTAATGTGAGATTGCTTTCAAATAAGTTTTCTAGATTGTCAAGAAAAAGGATTGATTAGTTCAAAAAGGTATGATACACAAAGGAATCTGAAATAAAGGAGTAAAGGGGAAACCAGGGATGAGACAAAAAAAATAAATAAATAAAACCCTAGGCAGTAAAGAATCTGCCTACAATGCAGGAGACCTGGGTTCCATCGCTAGGTCTGGAAGATCCCCTGGAGAAGGGAATGGTAACCCACTCCAGTGTTCTTGCCTGGAGAATTCCACTGACAGAGTAGCCTGGTGGGCTATAGTCCTTGGGGTTACAAAGAACGGACATGACTGAGGAACTAAAACACTCACACATAAGAAAGTTAAACCCATAATTTTAAGAGGAAAATAGAATAGAGATGATGGTGTAAGTATGAAAGTTGGTGGAAAGAGGAAGAGAGGAAAAAACTGATTAAGTATGGTTGCTGGCAGAATGTTGGTGCTGCCTTAGTAATGATGTGGATTTCTACAAACCAGAACTATGAAACCATTAAGATAAACCTCTTAGTTCCTGAATAGTCTTAAAAATTAGTAGTATTTAGTTATGAATAGTCTTATAGATCTTCATAACCTGAAACAGCATACACACATTTTGATTTCCAGGAACAGAAAAAATGTAATGAAATGTTTATAGGTCCCTCTATCAATTGCCATTATTCCTCCATGTGGTATTTATCAGAAGGTAAATCTACTGTATCAAAGGGGGAATTTCATTAGATTTCATTGATAGGAACCACATGCATTAAGACTATGAATTAAGAAAGATATGTATGGATCAAGCGGGGAGAAAGAACAATACCTAAAGCTTGGTTATATAACAACAGCAACAATGATAAATAATTCATATGAACAAAATAAATTTTCTTTATTTTTTGCTAATTAAAAGAAGACTGAGAAAAATGAGAGCATATTTGGACACCAAAAATACAGGACAACAATCTCAATAAAAACAGGAATCACACGTCATTTCTAATTACCTTTACTATAGTAAAACTTACCATATACATGAAAATCCAGTAAAAAGTAATCATTGGCAAGACTAACTAATTTCTTCTTAAGGAGAAAATTGGGAAGACGTTCAGAAGGGAATTTCAAAGTAAATGAAAAACAGAGCTTGAGAGATTGATTTGGGGTTTTATATAAGATTAATTTTATTAGGTTTCGATGCTTAGGAATTTCCAATGCTCTGGACCTTCCTCTAACGTGTTTATACACAATACTGACTATGTGTCTGAGCATTTCAGTAGCCATTAAGTTTTATTTATGACTTTTATTGTGTAAAAGCAATGCTGTAGTTAAGATTCCTAGAGAATTAGCTTTGGAAATTCCATTTGAATTGTCTGAAGTAACAGTAATAACAATACCTAGATTACTAAGAAAATTTAAACCCACTCAAACATGTAGATTAGGGTAGTACAGTGAGTTAGTAATTGCACAATACTTGTACATCACCACTCATTACTTAATAACATTATTGATTATGAGAGATGGAGAGTATTTATGTTCAATTGAAAATCCAGCATTATATTTTCTTGGAAATAAAAAGGAAGTGATATAAAGTTCAAGTAGATGAATAATAAGGTGACACCAGTCAAGACAGTTCTGGAAAAGAGTATTGATAGTGGTATACCTTCAGATATTAAAAAAGTAAACATAATGCTTTGTGTTGTATATTAATTTTATGATACATTTTCTGTCTCTTCCATAAGTATGGACTATTTCTTAATTAAAATGAAAAATAGATGTTGCCATTAAAAGCACAAACAAATCAATGGTACAGGACAGGGTCAGATCCAGGTAAAACACAAAAACTCAGTATTGGATAAAAGTAGTATAGTATTACTTAATACTTGTCACTAGCACAACTGTTTCTTAGGTATAAACTTACTGTAAGGAAAAGGAAAGTACTTTTCTAAGGAAAAGTAAGTTACAGAAGATAGTTAAATCTTTAACATTTGAATAACTCATACAAATACATCAGGTAAATGAATAAAATGAAAAAATGCACATAAAATCATAAAGGAGTGGCAAAGAACTAATAAATTATTAATACATTTAATTGAAACAAAGGAGATAAAATTACAATAAAATATAAAATACAGTTCTTAAATTTATTAAAGTTTAAAAATACAATGATATTTAATATTGGCAATAATAGGTTCGATAGACATTTGCATATTCTTTTATGACAATGGAAATATTAATAAAAATGTTTGTGAAATATTATATTTTCTATTAATTTTCATTGAAAAATTAGTTTTTCCCTTCAATTCTTATGAGATACAAAGTGATAAAATAATTAGAGAATTTGAGAAAGTTATGTACAAGTGGCAAGATCTGAAGATCTGAGACTGGACTAGCCTGTAGTAGTCATCTTCTAAGCATGACTTATGAATTTTATTTTTATTATTGAATGATTCTTTGCAGGGGCAAAATTTCAACATTTTAACACCTTATTTAAGAAAGAAAAAAACAACTGTTCTAGAATAGTTTCAAAAAAGAGAAAACACATCTTTGATGCTCAGTAATAGAAATGATTGTGCCTAAATAAGTATCACAGAAATATGTTAACCAGGAAGATGGGCTTACACAGTTAATAAAAAAAGAAAAAAAGTTCTGTCACTGAATTTTTAGAAACACTGGAGTAGGTTTTAGACTTTATGAAGTTTTGAAATTTAGACATGGTCAAGACGAACTTGTTTTTTAAAAAAACAACAAAAGCAGGGAAGAAAAGGAAATCATTTGGTGAGAAATGATGGAGGAGTTTTAATGAATAGACCCCGGAACAGTCCTATCTACGTGTGATTAACTTATTTATATCTGGGGGATTAAGAGCCTAAGTCTCATATGGAATAAAAGTCTATAGAATGGGTGACGTCACCACGGCATCCAATACAAACAAAACATACAAGGAGTTATTTTCCCGAAGAGCAGAGCATTATCTATTAAGGTATTTAATACTGAAGAAAGAATGAGATAACAAAGACAAAATAAACACATGAAACCTGTAATCACTTTTTAATCACTGGAAGAAATACTTAGGAAAAGAATTGATAAAATATAGGCTTTCTTTTCCTTAATTAGCCTGGAGTCTTATTATTGCATTTGGCCTTTAAGGAGAGTGAGTGCTCTTCCTCGATAAAATATAGTACATGATGGCAAGCTGAAATGCCTGCTGTCACAGCTTGGGAAAAATGTTAGATTAGTTGCAAAATTATATTATTAAAGGCATCAGGGAGCACTGTGTACATAATGAGGGGCAGAAGATTAAAAAAAAATTTTTTTAGAAGATCAAAATTTTTAAAGAGAATTATTTTGATGTAAGTTGATACTACCTACTTATTGAGGGTTTCTTTTTTTCCCTGTGAGTATATGCCAGGCTTCCAAAGAATATGTACTAAATTCAGGGATTATTTGGAAGACAGAAAAACTTAGTCCAAAAGCTTCAGAAAGGCAGAGTAAAATTATTCACTGTCTAGTAATAGCTGAACACAAAGATCTGGTAATATAGGTGCTGCCGTCAAAACATGACAAGTACCCACCTTAAAAATTGTGAAATGACATTTAAAGGACAGAATTAAATGTCTTCTCATCTTTCAGAGATAAGGAGGTAAATCTCAGGCTCTGAATCAGAGTTCTCCCAGGGCAAATCCTAGAAACAAGGGTCAGATAAGAGAGAAACTTGCTAAAATTGTAACTAAGACCCCATGCAGCTGAATCACTTTTTTTTTCATTTATTTTTATTAGTTGAAGGCTAATTACTTTACAATATTGTAGTGGTTTTTGTCATACATTGACATGAATCAGCCATGGATTTACATGTGTTCCCCATCCCCCCTCCCACCTCCCTCCCCATCCCATCCCTCTGTGTCTTCCCAGTGCACCAGCCCTGAACACTTGTCTCATGCATCCAACCTGTGCTGGCGATCTGTTTCACACTTGATAATATACATAAGGGTTTGCCTCCACACCATTTTTCTGTCTGAGGAAAGGAGGACAAATTCTGATGGAACAGAACATCATTTGGAGCCTCAACATACTGCTGACATATGATAACACATTCATTTTATGTTTATGTTAATATACATTTTATATTCTTAGCATACAACTAAAAATTACATTCAAAGAGGACAGCTAATCCAGAAAAAAAAAATAAAGACTTAAAAAGCCAACCTAAACATTATGCAGATGTTGTAGTTAACAAACAAGGGCTTTAAAATCACTATGATATGTATGCTTAAGAAATATAAAGAGAACAGTAATATAGATAAAAAAAAGATTAGGAACTTTTAAAAATATTTTAAAAATAAACATTGCATTTGAAACTTTAGAAAAATCAATGAATTTTTAACAGCATATTGACCACAGAAGAAACAAAACCTAGTGACATGAGGGACAGATGAGTGGAAAAAAAAATCCAAAGCAAATCACATACTGAAAAATAATTTTTAAAAAGATGTATGTGAGAGAAGTGTGGGTCACATGTAATATGTGCACTCTTTGCTGTGTATATTTGGATAAAATATTTTTAATTAAAATTTTTTTTCTGGTTAGTTTTACTTCTTTAATATAGCAGATATTGTTTGAGCCCATTTTATCACTTTAAAAAAATATCCCACTGACTTTTTAACTAACTGAATTAAGTTTATCAATTATATCAGAGAGGACTGTCATTTTCACAAATACCATCCTGACACTAGCTATATAACACCATTTATTCATGTTAAAATATTCTTATTAATTTTAACATTTTTACTATTTTGATACTGAAGATATCTTACCAAGTTTAATTTTGAACACATTTTAATAATTCATGCAATTATTTTGGATATACTTTTTTTATAATCAAAGGATATTCATGATACAGAAGCTATTGATCACAACTTAATGTTTTCTAAAGACCAGAGATCTCTAAGAAAATTGGAGATACCAAGGGAACATTTCATACAAAGATAGGCACAATAAAGGATAAAAACAGCAAGGTACTAACAGAAGCAGAAGAGATTAAGAAGAGGTGGCAAGAATACACAGAAGAACTATAAAAAATAAAAAGTCTTAATGACCCAGATAACCATGATAGTGCGGTCACTCACCTAGAGCCAGACATCCTGGAGTGTGAAGTCAAGTGGACCCCAGGAAGTATTACTACAAACGAAGGTAGTGGATGAGATAGAATTCCAGTTGAGCTAATTCAAATTCTAAAAGATGATACCGTTAAAGTGCTGCACTCAATATGCCAGCAAATTTGGAAAACTCAGCAGTGGCCACAGGACTGGAAAGGTCAGCTTTCATTCCAATCCCAAAGAAAAGTAATGCCAAAAGATGTTCAAACTACCAAAAAATTGCATTTGTTTCACTTGTTAGCAAGGTAATGCTCAAAACCCTTCAAACTAGGCTTCAGCAGTACCTGAACTGAGAAATTCCACATGTACATGCTGGACTTAGAAAAGGCAGAGGAACCAGAGATCAAATTGCCAACATCCACTAGATGATAGAAAAAGCAAGGAAATTTAAAAAAAAAAATTGACTTCTGCTTCATTGACTATGCTAAAGACTTTGACTATCTGTATTACAGCAAACTGCACAATATTCTTAAAGAGATGGGAATACCAGAGACCTTACCTGCCTCTCAAGAAACCTGTATGCAGGACAAGAAGCAATGGTTAGAACTGGACATAGAACAACAGACAGGTTCAAAATTGGGAAATGCTGTATACTGTCATCCTGCTTATTTAACTTATATGCAGAGTACATCATACAAAATGCTGGGGTGGATGAAGCACAAACTGGAATTGAGACTGCAGAGAGAAATACCAATAACCTCAGATAGGCAGATGATACCACTTTAATGGCAGAAAGTGAAAGGGAATTAAAGAGCCTCTTGATGAAGGTGAAGAGAAGAGTAAAAACGCAACATTTAAAGAACGAAGATCATGGCATCTGGTCCCATCACTTTGTGACAAATAGATGGGGAAAAATTGGAAACAGTGTCATATTTCATTTTCTGGGGTTCCAAAATCAGTGAGGATGGTGACTGTAGCCATGAAGTTAAAAGACACTTGCTCCTTGGAAGAAAAGCTATGACAAACCTAGACAGTGTATTAAAAAGCAGAGACATCACTTTGTCAACAAACGTCTGTATAGTCAAAGCCATGTTTTTGTTTTTGTTTTTGTTTTTGTTTTTTTCCAGTAGTCATGTGTGGATGTGAGAGTTGGAACATAAAGAAGGCTGAACACCAAAGAATCGATGTTTTCAAACTGTGGTGCTGAAGAAGGCTCTTGAAAGTTCCTTGGAAAGCAAGGAGATCAAACCAGTCAATCCTAAAGGAAATCAACCCTGAATATTCTTTGGAAGGGCTGATGCTGAAGCTGAAGCTCCAATACTTGGCCACCTGATGTGAAGAGTCAACTCATTGGAAAAGACCCTGATGTTGGGAAAGATTGTGGGCAAGAGGAGAAGTGAGTGACAGAGGATAAGATGATTGAATGGCATCACTAACTCAATGGACATGAGTTTGAGCAAACTCAGGGAAATAGTAAAGGACAGGGAAGCTAGGTGTGCTGCAGTTCATGGGTCACAGAGAGACGTACATGACAAAGCAACTGAACACCACCACCCCGGGTAGTAAAGTCATGTAATATGCACAACTTAATCCATACTCCACATTCTTAAATTTCATTATTTTAAATGTCATGAGTCATATTTGATGGAAATTAATAATTTTGTTAGCCAGCATCACTGGTTTCATCTTAGTTGACTAGGAGTATTACAAATATAGAGATTCTTCCCAAGTGTATTTACAGCACATAAAATGGGTCTTTTCCCAGGAATAAACACATCAGTTCCCAAAGAATAATACATAATAAAATTCAGTAAATATTTTAAATAGATGAATGTAGAGGTAAAATTGTTCCTTCATCTGGAACTTTTTAGTTTTATCATTTTAAAGTGTCCATTTCCTAAGCTTAATTTAATCCTTTTTCTCATATACGATACATATCCTAGATTCTGCATCATATTATATGAATATCACAAAAAAGCATACATTGAATCACAGTACTTCCAAGACTTTGAAAACTTCAACACTGAAAAACCAATTTGTGGTTGCTCAATCACTCAAGTCGTGTCAGACTTCTGCGACTCCATAGACTGTAGCCCACCAGGACCCCTGCCCATGGGATTTTCCTAGCAAGAATATTGAAGTGGGTTTTCATCCCCTCCTCCAGGGATCTTCCTGACCCAGGAATTGAAACTGTGTCTCCTGTATTACAGGCATATTTCTCACCCACTGACCCACAGGGGAAGCTGATATGTGGCTACCTCTTCCTATTCCATTTGATGAATGTCAAGCCATAGAGTCAATACAAGTCAATTTGTTTTTTGAGATAGTGTATCTATATATAAAAGGTTTCTGCATCTAACTTTTCCACATATCAAAGTATTAACAATAACAATATATCATGAAAGGAGAAATATGTCACTCAGCTACATGTGTGTATGTATATACATAGTTCTGAATGTTTATACACACACACACACACACACACACACACACACATGAATGAATTACAGTGATAATTTAACCCAAGGGTTGATGTATTTTTGTGACTTCCCAGGTGGTGCTAGCGGTAAAGAACCCGCCTGCCAATGCAGGAGATGTAAGAGACACTAGTTCAATCACTGGGTTGGAAGATCCCCAGGAGGAGGGCATGGCAACCCACCCCAGTATTCTTGCCTGGAGAATATCATAACAGAGAGGATCCTAGCAGGCTACAGTCCATAGGGTCACATAGAGTCAGACACAACTGAAACGACTTAGCACACATGCACAGCATGTATCTTTAATGGTCTCCCATTTACATGTAAGTTCCACAAAGAGACACAATTCTATATAAAATAACTTTAAGACAACAATATGTCATAATCTTGAATGTGTAGTTAAGTGTCCGCTTAAAATACACAGGCATTTTCTTATTAATATTCCTAAGAAACTAGTCAGTTCAGCTTTTGTTTTCAAACCAGATCACATAATAGAAACTCAAAAACTAACTGTGGTTAGAGGCACTACATGGTGAAACAAAACACAACAAAGGATGACTGCCTACATCTGGAACTAGTATTAGAACTAGTATTTAGAACAAACATTTATCTATTGCATAGGTCAAGCTCTCTTTTAAGCATGCATACATGCACGCACACACATATACACACACGCACGCACACCTTATACCTATAAGGTATAGGTATATAGTACCTATATTTTGGAAATAAGGAAACTAAAGCCCAGGAAAATGGTAATACTTTATCAAGGTTATATAATATTTTGAACAATGTTATATAGTAAGAAGTAGCATTATGATTTAAATTCAAGCAGTGTATTTTAATGATCCATAATCTTAACCAACATAGGTTTTCTGAGCTACCCCTTAAGTATTAAGAGAAACTGAGAGTGTGTAGACATCATAACATATATCTCTAGTTCTGAATGTTTATAAAACACATAGCACCATGCCTAACATGAACACTCAACTCATGCCCCCTTTACATTTACCCTTTTCTATTGTACTACATGTAAAATCACTATTTGCTTATTCTTTAGAGAGAATTTAACAGTACCACATACTCTAGACTGTCAGGCAAAAATCTTAGAAGACATATTAAACTGAAAGTGATTTCTGTTGTTTAGTTCAGTGGAGTAACACAAGATAATAATTTGCTTGGAATCTCCAAGTTTGCAACTGTCACTTGTTATTATAATAATAGCAGTAATTCCTTGTGTCAAAAGTATTCAATTCAGAGAATAAACATTATGGTAACCATACATATAAAATTATATATTATATACAGTGCTGTTTTCTGAATTATGCTCTCCCCAAATTCATAAGTTGAAGCCCTAACCTCCAATATGGTATTTGGGGATGGGTTCTATGGGAGGTAAGTAAGTTTAGATGAGGTCATGAGAGTGGGTCTTCATGATGGGATCAATCCCCTTGTAATAAAAGCACCAGACAGCTGACTATCCACCATGTGAGGACACTGTCAGAAAGTGTGCAACCAGAAATAGAGCTTTCACCACAACCAGACCATGTAGGTGCCAGGATCTCGGACTTCCAGTCTCCAGAATTCTGAGACAATAAATCTGTTGTTTAAGTACAATCTGTGATATTTTATTATGAAGCCCATGTTGACTAATGGAAACAGCATCAAAATACTGTCATATATATTATATTGAATAGCAACAAATTACATGCTAATTAAGTTATATGCACATAAAATATACTTGCTTTATTTGACCAAGGAGGAAGAAAACCATGTTTGGCCCTAAGTTATCCTTCCTAAACTTTGATTTTAGTTTAACTATGTTAAAATTCCTAAACCTAAGAGAAACATAGACATATTACAATAATTTTTCATCTTAATCATTGCTCTTCCATTATGACAAAAATTTATGCTTTATTTTGATTGCCACTAGTATCAGCAATTCGGAGAAGGCAATGGCACCCCACTCCAGTACTCTTGCCTGGAAAATCCCATGGATGGAGGAGCCTGGTGGGCTGCAGTTCATGGGGTCTCTAAGAGTCAGACACGACTGAGCGACTTCACTTTCCGTTTTCACTTTCATGCATTGGAGAAGGAAATGGCAACCCACTCCAGTGTTCTTGCCTGGAGAATCCCAGGGACGGGGGAGCCTGGTGGGCTGCCATCTATGGGGTCACACAGAGTTGGACACAACTGAGACGACTTAGCAGCAGCAGCAGCAGCAGCAGCAGTATCAGCAATTAAAGTTAACTTCAATGGCAACACAGTCCAGTATCCTGGCCTGGAGAATTCCATGGACTGTATAGTCCATGGGGTTTCAAAGAGTCAGACACAACTCCGCTACTTTCACTTTCTTTCACCTTTCCAAAATATTTTTAAGATAATTTTAAATAACTAAATATTCATCAGTTATTATTTAGTAGACAAAGTAAGCGGATTAAATTACTAAGTTTTGCACTAGACATTTTAATATTACTATATAGCCACTTCAATTCTTCCAGTCCTTGAAAATGTTTATTTCTACAGTTTAAGACAGGACCTATCTGATAAAATTATAACATTAGTTGACATCAAGAACCAAACATATACATTAAGCTCTACAGTAAATATTAACCTCTACTCAAAATTCTTTTCCATTCAGATCGACTAGATGTTGCTTGTATTTGGGTTTGTTGAAAATTTAGCAGGTTCATTGCTATCACTAAATATACAAATAAACAAATCTAAACCTCAGCTTGTTGAGGTCTCTGGCCATATCTATTCAGATATTCCAGATGTTACTGTTCAGCATTTAACCTATTATACCAGAATATTTTGAGTAGATAATCATATGCACATACATATAGGCTCCTTCTTAACAGTATAATGATTAGAAAAGTGTTGCTGCAATTGTGAGAAGCAAACATAAGTTTACAGGCTTTTAAGTTCTGATAAGAATTTTACTTCAAAAATGTAAGGTTCTATCAATCATAATTTATATTTATAGGTGTCCAAATATGTCTAAAGATATGTATTTCAAAGAGATGGCTCTTTGGTGTCCTGATAATTCCACAAATACTTGTGATGTCATACTTTAAAAATATCATTTTTGCTTAAAGGCCATAAATGATTCCTTTTTACTCTTTCTTTTTTCATAAATATGAGAATGATGTTGTCATTTCGACCTCCTAGTGAGAATATGCCTGGATATGATCTCACTTTGGTAGTTCTGCCATTTATGCTATAACTTAATTAAGACACTGGAGGAAATTTGATACAAATCTGATATAAATTCAAATTTGTATCACCTTAACTCGTAACCCTAAGAATGAGGTATTGTTTTATCATTAAAATTAACAATATCAAAATTACTAAAATGTTTTTTAAAATATTTAATATTTATACTTCTAGACCATCAAGTTTGAATTACAAAATTTGATGTTTCATCCATTTCATGGCATGGTGTTTTGTTGGGTTACAGAGAAGCATAAAGGGAAAATAACACAATTTAAAAATAGAGTGGCAATAAGAATTCACATTAAGAATTCTGATGCTAATATCAAAAAACAGACTACTTGATTAGAAACCAAGTAAAGTCAATTGTTCATCACAGAAACATATGGCATTGGGCATAGTTAATAACATTTATTTCAGAGCTCTTTTTTATAATTTGCAGCTTATTGCCATTTTAAAATAAAAGCATAATTTATTTGGATGTATTCTTCTCTGGGTTAATCTGTTGTTTGTTGCTGTTGTTAAATTTCAGAAGTAGCAGGTAATGAAAATGAAAATAATGATAACTAAATTTAATAAATATTCTCCATGCACCAGTCATAGTACTAAATATTTTATTGATGGTCTTATGTATGCAAATGACCATCCTAATTTCATTTTAAAGCACATTAAAAAATGACATTGAAAACTTAGTAATGATGTTTTGTTACATCAAATAAAAGCCCAAGTAGTTACAAAACCAACTAGCAATTTATAATTATTAAATTGATATTTCTTCTATGGCCATTGCATTATCATATATTTTTTATTATAGTAGATATTAACTTTAAAGCATTTTAGTTTTATAGAAATAATGATAATTTTATAGAAATTTTATAGAAATAATAATTAACATAATCATATACATAATTTGGAAGACATAATCATCAAAATTATGTTAAATTCCATTTAGAGAATTTATATACTTCAGTTCAGTTCAGTCACACAGTCGTGTCCAACTCTTTGCGACACCATGAACCACAGCAGGCCAGGCCTCCCTGTCCATCACCAGCTCCCAGAGTTTACCCAAACTCATGTCCATTGAGTTGGAGATACATCCAACCATCTTATCCTCTGTCGTCCCTTTCTCCTCCTGACCTTAATCTTTCCCAGCATCAGGGTCTTTTCAAATGAGTCAGCTCTTCACATCAGGTGGCCAAAGTATTGCAGTTTCAGCTTCAACATCAGTCCTTCCAATGAACATCCAGGACTGATCTCCTTTACGATGGACTGGTTGAATCTCCTTGCAGTCCAAGGGACTCTCAAGAATCTTCTCCAACACCACAGTTCAAAAGCATCAATTCTTCGGCACTCAGATTTCTTTCTAGTCCAACTTGTACATCCATACATGACTACTGGAAAAATCACAGTCTTGACTAGATGGACCTTTGTTGACAAAGTCTCTGCTTTTTAATGTGCTGTGTAGATTGGTCACAGCTTTCCTTCCAAGGAGTAAGCATCTTTTAATTTCATGGCTGAAATCAGCACCTGCAGTGATTTTGGAGCCAAAAAAAAAAAAAAAAAGTCCACCACTGTTTCTACTGTTTTCCCATCATTTGCCATGAAGTGATGGGACCAGATGCCATGATCTTAGTTTTCTGAATGTTGAGCTTTAAGCCAACTTTTTCATTCTCCTCTTTTACCTTCATCAAGAGGCTCTTAAGTTCCTCTTCACTTTCTGCCATAAGGGTGGTGTCATCTGTATATCTGAGGCTATTGATATTTCTCCTGGCAATCTTAATTCCAGCTTGTGCTTCTTCCAGCCCAGCATTTCTCATGATGTACTCTGCATATAAGTTAAATAAGCAGAGTGACAATATACAGCCTTGATGTACTCCTTTTCCTATTTGGACCAGTCTGTTGTTCCATTTCCAGTTCTAACTGTTGCTTCCACCTGCATACAGACTTCTCAAGAGGCAGGTCAGGTGGTCTGGTATTCCCATCTCTTTCAGAATTTTCCACTCTTTATTGTGATCCACACAGTCAAAACAAATCGATGTTTTTCTGGAACTCTCTTGCTTTTTCAATGATCCAGCGGATGTTGGCAATTTGATCTCTGGTTCCTCTGCCTTTTCTAAAACCAGCTTGAACATCTGGAAGTTCACAGTTCATGTATTCCTAAAGCCTGGCTTGGAGAATTTTGAGCATTACTTTACTAGTGTGTGAGATGAGTGCAATTGTGTGGTAGTCTGAGCATTCTTTGGCACTGCTTTTCTTTGGGGTTGGAATGAAAACTGACCTTTTCCAGTCCTGTGGCCACTGCTGAGTTTTCCAAATTTGCTGATATATTGAGTGCAGCACTTGCACAGCATCATCTTGTAGGATTTGAAATAGTTCAACTGGAATTCCATCACATCCACTAGTTTTGTTTGTAGTGATGCTTCCTAAGGCCCACTTCACTTCACATTCCAGGATGTCTTGCTCCAGGTGAGTAATCACACCATCGTGATTATCTGGATCATGAAGATCTTTTTTTGTACAGTTCTTCTGTGTATTCTTGCCACCTCTTCTTAATATCTTCTGCTTCTGTTAGGTCCATACCATTTCTGTCCTTTTTTGAGCCCATCTTTGCATGAAATGTTCCCTTGGTATCACTAATTTTCTTGAAGAGGTCTCTAGTCTTTCCCATTCTATTGTTTTCCTCTATTTCTTTGCATTGATCACTGAGGAAGGCTTTCTTATCTCTCCTGGCTATTCTTTGGAACTCTGCATTCAAATGGGAATATCTTTCCCTTTCTCCTTTGCTTTTCACTTCTCTTATTTTCACAGCTATTTGTAAGGCCTCCTCAGACAGCCATTTTGCTTTTTTGCATTTCTTTTCCATGGGGATGGTCTTGATCCCGGTCTCCTGTACCAAGTCATGAACCTCCGTCCATAGTTCATCAGGCTCTCTGTCTATCAGTTCTAGTCCCTTAAATCTATCTCTCACTTACACTGTGTAATCATAAGGGATTTGATTTAGGTCATACCTGAATGGTCTAGTGGTTTTCCCCACTTTCTTCAATTTTAGTCTGAATTTGGCAATAAGGAGTTCATGATCTGAGCCAGAGTGAGCTCCCCATCTTGTTTTTGCTGACTGTATAGAGCTTCTCCATCTTTGGCTGCAAAGAATATAATCAATCCGATTTCAGTGTCAACCATCTGGTGACGTCCATGTGTAGAGTCTTCTCTTCTGTTTTTGGAAGAGGGTGTTTGCTATGACCAGTGCGTTCTCTTGGCAAAACTCTATTAGCCTTTGCCCTGCTTCATTCCATACTCCAAGGCCAAATTTGCCTGTTACCCCCAGGTGTTTCTTGACTTCCTACTTATATACTTAGCATCAGTTAAATGCGAAGAATTATTAATAATTATATTTACTTTGGTCTGATACTACAAAGGACTATTATAAGTTTTAATGAATACTGAAATATACACACAGTTCTTATTTCTTCCTGCTTCCCTGCCCTTCTTTGCTAGGGACATGACATTATGTGTAAAATTGGCTAGATTCTAATGGCAGACAATTTTCAAATATTTTAGGTTTTTATTTTTCTTCTGTTTTTCTAGGAAAGTATCTTAAAATATTACTGCTTTATCTCCCTTCCCCACGTCTCTGAAAATAACAGATTTCTTGATATTTAACATTTATGAAATTTGGAATCATCAAAAGTGCATCTTGAATTTTTAATGGGAAGTGTCTCTTTTGTATATTAGAAGTCATGAACTAACAAAAGCTAAGACCAAGCCCAGAATGTTATACAATCTTAGGATGTCTCTAGCCCTGCCTCTTTGTCATGTATAGAATGACCTGAGAATGTCCTGGTTATGTCTGCTATCACAGAATAGTGATGCCGCTTTTCATTCTTAAACATGTACCAATTCAGAAGATAAATTATTTGGTCATTCTATTTATATAAAATGTAATAGTAATGGGAATGGAAGCAACTCAGAGACCCTGGAAAAAGTATTTAATATGAGGCCACAGGAACTCTTTCAATATCTTAGAGTTATGCTTCAACAGAGCATACTTTGATTTCCCATGCACAGTGAAAGATGGGTAGTCAGTATTAACTGCCAGGATGTTGTGAGCAAAAAAGACCATAGTTCTTTATCTTATGACTCTAGAGAGTGACTCTATTAACTTGGTCACTGACAGAGCTACAGAGGAATTTTCATTTTCTTTTGTACAATCAAATCTCATTGATACTTATACATTTAAATTAAATTGAAGAATATTGTTAGTCTACAGTCACAGATGGCTCAGGGGTAAAGAATCTGCCTTCCAACACTGGAGATACAGGCAATGCAGTTTCGGTCCCTGGGTCAGGAAGATCCCCTGGCAGACCATGCCAGTATTCTCGCCTGGAAAATTCCGTGGACGGAGGAGCTTGGTGGGCTATGGTCCACGGGGTCACAGAGTCGGACGTGACTGTGCACTCACGCAAACACAGTCACTGTAAGATAGCCAATATAGAGCAGTATTTCAGTAAATATAGACAGGAAGATCGGCATAGTCACATATACTTTAGAATCAGTGGATTAAGATGGATTCTCTCAAAATTGGAGAACTGAGGATCTGATTTAATAGGTGTAGAAAGAAGCTTCAGAATGTGTACTGAACAGATCAAAAAAAATCTTTTTTCATTTTCTACAGATGATAGCAAATTTTTATCAGTTTAAGAAACACCACCCTGACTAATTTACTTTGTACTATCATTTATTAAGAACCTTTCGAACCTGAGATATTCTTCAGGATGGCAGGTAGACAGACAAACACAAATATAATTTTTATTTTGAGATCTGGTATAGCATTAAATTAACAACTTCACTACTAGTTATATACCAGGAAACTGGTAAATGTTATCAAGAAAAAGAGCAGGAAGCTATTAAAAAGGATAACAGGAAAAGAAGTACTTCTCACTGGTAGTGGGACGGCTCCAATCTGAAGAGGCTGTCATTGCAATGCCACCTCACTGCCACATGAATAGGCTTGTGATTTGGGTTAACAGTTAGATTACAATCCTTTTAACAATGATTTTTTTTTTTTTCCTTTTCAGAAATGGGGCCATGATCTATGGAAGGAAAATCATTACTATGTCTTGGAAATTTACTACTTATTGGTAGCTGCCTTAACTTTGGAATCACTATCTGGAAAAGATGTCTGTGCCTAGATCTACCAGCAGGCAGATTTTCCATGACATGGAAAAGTTTGCCTAAGGAAGTTGTCAGCACATAAGAGGGCAGAGGTTAGAGATGCAGAGACAGAGCTCCGATGACAGCTGTTAGCATGCTTGTTTCTCTCTGCACACAGCTGGTCTTGAACTCAGCTTCACTCTTTGAATTTCCCAATTATGTGAGTCAGTGAATCCTCGTTTGGTTTATATTAGTTAGACAGTTGAGTTTCTGTCACTTGCAACTACTCATATTTTTGTGAGATAGATTCTAGATTTGTGCTTAATCTCAGATAGTAGTCCTACATTCTTTTTATTTTAACAACGGCATGTTCATATTTCCATATTTTTAGCGTTGTGAGAGAGATGCTTTTTTTCCATTTGGGGACCACTTCAAAAACCCGAATTCTACCTCAGAAAAGCAGCATGCATTGACTTTTTAAAAAAAAAAAAAAAAGCAAAAAAACCCTGTAGGTTTCTTTATATGAGTAACTTATAATGACCTCTGAAATCATATCACAGTACCAGGGTAAGCACTAAACCAGAACTGGAAAGGTCTTATAATTCTCAAGGAGTCAGAGTATGTCTTTGTCTGAAGGACACCTAAAATTCTTGCATGGCAGCTAAAGGGCATCTATACTAGTGAGAAGTTGGATGCTTAAACACCTAGATGGTGAGAGTAGGTTTAACTTCCAGTAAATGAGCAGCAGTCTCTGGAGTAAAAGGTATTACTTACTTAAATGCTGATCACTTTAAAAGGAGCTCCTTCTGCATATGTAAATATGGGAGCTTCAAATAAATAGAAAACAAGAGGTCAGTGCGCACATTATTCCTAGAGGTTGCGTGGTGGCACACCAGTGGAGAAGTGTGGGAAACGGTCTCTGTAAAGAGGGATGACTACACAGGGATGACTGTGCTGAGCATTGTTGAGCATCATAATAATCGAAACAGTCTTATTTTCACCATGTTTTATTACTATTTTTAAAAATTATCTTCAGATAATGCATACACTTTTTTCTGGCAATGAGAACAGACTGCTCTAATTGTGCTACACCATTGGTACAATATCAGCTTTGATAATGTTGGAAGAACTGTGACCATTAATCAGGTGGAAAGATATTTCAAGTCTTCTTCACTAGTATAGAGAGACCTAGGAGAGAGGATACTTTGAATGACAAGAAGGGAAGTAACTGCCAAGAGATGAAGACAAAACAGTTGGCCATCAAAGAGGAAGAATGACTACAAAAGATCATCATAGACCTGTGTGCAATGCCTCTCTGTTCATTAATATAACAGCACAGGGGAAAAACATAGTCCTTAACACCAAAGATTGGTAATAGACAAGAGTGCTTCCTGAGATACAAAAACTGTGGACACATTGTGGTACTTTTGCTACTCCAATCTACATATGTAAATCCCTAAAATCTGCTTTTCACATACTGCATTCTTAAACAAGGTAACTACACATGAGTTTCCAGATGGGTCCAGCTATCTAGCACCAGAGCTTGTATTTCAATTACACTGTCATGTTTAAATTCTTATGTCGAAGCTTTTTTCATTGTCTCCAATATATTAGATTCCATAAAGCTCTTTTGCAGAATATCTCTGTAAACTAAAAGTATGACATCAGAACTCTGGATAGCAAATTTTCAGGTACAAGAGGATCCAGATATACAGCTATTTGATGCTTTGACATAACCTACAGGGCAAGTGGGTATGTGTGTGGGCATGTTCAGTCCTGTCCGACTCTTTGAGATCCAGAGGACTGTAGCCCACCAGACTCCTCCACCCATAGAATTTTCCAGGCAAGAATACTAGAATGGGTTGCCATTTCCTTCTCCAAGAGACCTTCCTGACCCAGGGATCAAACCCAAGTTTCTTGAGTCTCCTCCATTGGCAGGCGGATTCTTTACCACTACACCACCTTGGAAGCCCAATTCAATGAGAAGAGACAGTAAAACTCTGGGAGTGGATTATTTACATGTTATTCAAACAATATTTCATAATTATTACTTCTCTCACATAGAATGAAATTGAAGAATGGTTTTACATGTCAGCTGTTTATATTCATCTTGTTGTTCAGTCACTATGTTGTGTCCAACTCCTTTGCAACCCCATGAACTGTACTCCACCAGGCTCCTCTGGCCACGGAATTTCTATGGCAAGGATACATGCCATTTCTTCTTAACCCAGGGACCAAACCCACATCTGTTTCTCCTGCATTAGCAGGTGGATTCTTTACCAATGAGCCACCTGGAAAGCCCATATTTCATCTTAATGAAAAACTAATGGTGTAATATTTCCTTTTAAGTTATACCATTTATAATTCCTTTGTTTATTTAAATATTATGGAATTTAAAGATTACAAAGTACCTTCAATCTTTTGCCTTTTAAATTGATTATGATAGCTGAAATTTCCCTTTCATTTAGATCTATGTGATCAAATTGCCAACATTTGTTGGATCATGGAGAAAGCAAGGGAATTTCAGAAAAATGTCTAATTCTGCTTCACCGACTATGCTAAAGCCTTTGATTGTGTGGATCACAATAAACTGTGGAAAATTCTTAAAGAAATAGAAGTACCAGACTACCTCCCCTGTCTCCTGAGAAACCTGTATGTGGGTCAAGAAATAATGGTTAGAACCTTACATAGAACAACTGAATGGTTCAAACTTGGGAAAGGAATACAAGGCCATATACTGTCACCCTGCTTATTTGACTTATATAGAGAGTACATCATGTGAAATGCTGGGCTGGATGAATCTCATGTAGGGATCAAAATTTCTAGGAGAAATATCAAAAACCTCAGATTAAAAAAAAAAAAAAAACCTCAGATAAGCAGATAATACCACTCTCATGGCAAAAAAGAAGAAAGTAAAGAACTAAAGGCCTCTTGATGAAGCTGAAAGAAGAGAGTGAAAAATCTGGTTTGAACCTCAACATTCAAAACACTAAGATCATGGCATCTGGTCCCTTCAAGTCAAGGCAAGGAAAAAGTAGAAGCAATGACAGATTTTCTTTTCTTGGTCTCCAAAATCACTGTGGATGGCGACTGCAGTCATGAAATTAAAAGACACTTGTTCTTGGAAGGAAAGCTAAGACAAACCTAGACAGCATGTTAAAACACAGAGTCATCACTTTACCAACAAATGTCCATATAGCCAAGCTGTGGTTTTCCCAGTAGTCACATATGAATGTGAGAGTTGGGGTATAAAGTAATCTCTGTGTGTGCTCAGTTGCTCAGTCATGTCTGACTCTGTGATCTGATGGAGTAGAGCCTGCCAGGCTCCTCTGGCCATGGAATTTTTCAGCCAAGAATACTGGAGTGGGTTGCCATTTCCTCCTCCAGGGGATCTTCCAGATGCATGGATCATACCTGTGTGTCCTGAGTCTCCCAAATTGGCAGGTGGATTCTTTACCACTGAGCCACCTGGGAAGCTCCAACAGAAAACCAAGTGCCAAAGAATTGATGCTTTCACACTGTGGTGCTGGAAAAAAAACTCTTGAGCATTCCTTGGACTGCAAGGAGATAAAACCAGTCAATCATAAAAGAAATCAACCCTGAATATTCATTGAAAAGACTGATACTGAAGCTTCAATATTTTGTCCACCTGATGCAAAGAAGAGCCAACTCACTGGAAAAAACTCTAATTCTGGGAAAGATTGAAAGGAAGAGGAGAGGGTGCAACAGAGGATGAGTTGATTAGACAGCATCATCAACTCAGAGGACATGAGCTAGTGCAAGCTCCAGGAGAAAGTGAGGGACACAGAAGGTTGGCCTGCCTCAGTCCATGAGGTCATAAAGATTCAGACATGGCTTAGTGACTGAAAAATAAATAACAACTTTAAAATAAAAAATTTTCATAGAGGTTATAATTAGATATATCCATACAATAACACTCATTTCATTCACATCCTAGTAAGGTTATGGTCAAAATCCTTCAAGCGAGGATTTAGCTATGTGACCCAAGAACTTCCAGATGTACAATCTGGGTTTAGAAAAGGCATAAGAACCATAGATCAAGTTGCCAACATTCTTGGATCATAGAGAAAGTAAAGAAATTCCAGAAAAAACATCTATTTCTGCTTCATTGACTATGCTAAAGCCTTTGACTATGTGGATCACAACAAACTATGGAAACTTGTTAAAGAGATGGGAATATCAGACCACCTTACCTGTCTCCTGAGAAGCCTGTATGCAGGACAAGAAGCAACAGTTAGAACCTTAAATGGAACAACATATTGGTTCAAAATTAGGAAAGAAGTATGATAAAGGTGTATATTGAAACCTTGTTTATTTTACTTACATGCAGAGTACATCATGTGAAATGCTGAGCTGGATGAATACAAGCTGGAATCAAGATTTCCAGGAGAAATAACAATAACCTCAATAACAATAAGATGTGCAGATAATATCATTCTAATGGCAGAAAGAAAAAAGGAACTAAAGAGCCTCTTGATGATGGTGAAAGAGGAGGGTGAAAAAGTTAACTTGAGACTCAACATCTAAAAAACTAAGATCATGACATCCAGTACATCACTTCGGGGCAAAGAGAAGGGGAAATATGAAAACAATGACAGACTTTATTTTCTTGTGCTCCATTGTGGATGGTGACTGCAGCCATGAAATTAAAAGATGCTTGCTCCTTGGAAGGAAAGCTATGACAAACCTAGACAACATATTAAAAAACAGAGGCATCACTTTGCGGACAAATGTCTATTTAGTCAAAGCTATGGTATTCCACGTAGTCATGTGTGAATGTGAGAGCGGCACCTTCAAGAAGGCTGAATGTCGAAGAATTTATGCTTTTGAACTGTGGTGCTAGAAAAGACTCCTGAGAGTCCCTTGGATTGCAAGAAGATCAAACCAGTCAATCCTAAAGGAAATGAACCCTGAATATTCATTGGGAGGGTTGATGCTGAAGATGATGCTCCAATACATTGGCTACCTGATACAAAACGATGACTTTTTGGAAAAGACTCTGATGCTGGAAAATATGGAAGGCAAAAGAGAAGGGGATGGCAGAGAATGAGATGGTCAGACAGAATCACCAACCCAATGGACATGAATCTAAGCAAACTATGGGAGATAGTGGAGAACGGGAATATACGCAAGTCAGGAAGCAACAGTTAGAACTGGACATGGAACAACAGACTGGTTCCAAATAGGAAAAGGAGTATGTCAAGGCTCTAAATTGTTACCCTGTTTATTTAACTTATATGCAGAATATATCATGAGAAACGCTGGGCTGGAAGAAGCACAAGCTGGAATCAAGATTGCCAGCAGAAATATCAATAGCCTCAGATATGCAGATGACACTACTCTTATGGCAGAAAGTGAAGAGGAACTAAAAATCCTCTTGATGAAAGTGAAAGAGGAGAGTGAAAAAGTTGACTTAAAGCTCAACATTCAGAAAACTAAGATCATGGCATCTGGTCCCACCTCTTCATGGCAAATAGAAGGGGAAACAATGGAAACAGTGTCAGACTATTTTGGGGGGCTCCAAAATCACTGCAGATGGTGATTGCAGCCATGAAATTAAAAGATGCTTACTCCTTGGAAGGAAAGTTATGACCAACCTAAACAGCATAGTCAAAAGCAGAGACATTACTTTGCCAACAAAGGTCGGTCTAGTCAAGACTGTGGTTTTCCAGTGGTCATGTATGGATGTGAGAGTTGGACTGTGAAGAAAGCTGAGCACCGAAGAATTGATGCTTTTGAACTGTGGTGTTGGAGAAGACTCTTCAGAGTCCCTTGGACTGCAAGGAGATCCAACCAGTCCATCCTAAAGGAGATCAGTCCTGGGTGTTCATTGGAAGGACTGATGCTGAAGCTGAAACTCCATCCTTTGGCCGCCTCATGCCAAGAGTTGACTCACTAGAAAAGACCCTGATGCTGGGAGGGATTGGGGGCAGGAGGAAAAGGGGATGACAGAGGATGAGATGTCTGGATGGCATCACCGACTCAATAGACATGAGTTTGAATAAACTCTGGGAGTTGGTGATAGACAGGGAGAGGCCTGGTGTGCTGCGATTCATGGGGTCGCAAAGAGTCAGACATGACTGAGCAACTGAACTGAACTGAACTGGAGAACGGGAAAGCCTAATATGCTGTGGTCCACAGGATCACAAAGAGTCGAACACGACTTAGCGACTGAGAAACAACAGCAACATATTTTGTTTCAATAGTTCTATATTTTTCGGTTTACATTTAAGTATTTATACACAGCTCTTGGGAATCTAGGTTTGTCTATATTTTCTATGTTGCCAAAACTGTTTAAGTGAATATTATTCTTTTCCAAGCAGTTTAATTTCTGCAAAATTTTAAACTTAACAATTGAGAATAATTTAGATGTTATATAATACTAATTAATTCCATTTAATTTATAATACAGATTTTAGACTCTTTGAGAGTAGGAGATATGTTTATATTTCTCAAGGTTATCCACGGTTCATAAAAGGGTAGCAAGGATATATTGAATTTGAATAGGAAACTTTTATTGGAACCTTAGCACATGTTTCTTTTTAAAAATAAAACTTAAAATATATCAGTCTAAACTTCAGTAGCTGCCATCTCAAAAAATGTAGGTTGGAATTAAAGTTTTATTAATTTTTATTAGACTTGCATTGTAATTATAGCCTATTAGGGAGAAATATGTATCTTCATACAGAAGATGCTATATCTCTATTTGTATAGGCCATTTTGTCATATTTTAGTACATATGTGAAATTCAGAATGCATATAGCTTGCAAATAAATTCTATATCTTTAATATTAAAGTTAACACTAAATAATTCTTCTGTGTTATTGTGAATGGGACTTTCTATTATACTATACAATGTCCGTGGTTAACTATATAGCTTATTATTTCTTCAGTCAATTGTTAAACAGAAAATTTCACAATAATTATACCATTTACACAAATAGTGACAACTGTCAAACTGAACTGACCAGTGCTACAATAAATAGTATTTAATAGTGATGACATTAAGAAACTTCATCTTCTAATTTTATTAGAAACCACTTTTAGTCTTACCCCCAAATATGTTGTTGGATATGGGTGAAATCATTTAAATTTGATTAGTAAATTTTGCTAATAAACAGGGCACTGTCAATATTCACATTTTCTGAAATGCACTATTAATATTCACATTTTTATTTTACTCATTGATAAGGAGGCTTATGTTTGATATCCTACTGTTGAATCATCCTCTTTTCTAGACTGAACCTTGTACAGGTTGTTAAAAAGCTCTCTAATAGCTCTATTACATCATTCTTATGTTTTAGATTTTACTCTGATAACTTTCATTTTAATCTTTGCATGTTCATTATTCAGTAATGTTAGAAGATAGTTTTTCATGTACTCTCATAGCTGGATTGTGGTACACAGTTTATATTAGCATTCTGAAATTGATTGAGGGATTTTCTCTACATTCTTTTACTCTGAATCAGTTACACTAATGCAGATGCTAATAATTTTTGAATACTCAAACAAACATCGGTGTAGATTATTGGAATTAGTGTGCTTTAGAGTGGGTTAAATTTGATAAACTTCATATATTTCAAGATTATTCATTTACTGAGGTTTCCTATTACTTCTTGTAATGTAGGTTCCCCTTCAATAAATTACGCAGATTTTCAAATTCATTACCATTTGTTTGTATAGAAAATAATTCCCTTTTAATTATTTCTATTTTCTTTCCATGGTGATACATTATTTTCATGTATAATCTGTGATTTAGAACCTGCTTTTCATTATTTTTTATCAATGTCATTTTCCAGAAGATTAGTTTTTAAAAATATTATGTTTTAAAAAGTAATAGCTTGACATTATATCAGTGTAATTATTCCACATCTCCTTTGAAAGCAGGTTTGAATGAATTCTGCTTCTTGGAAATTATTCCTAAAACAAACTGCTTTCAAATAGTTTAGTAGATATTTAAGTTTATAAGTTTAGTAGATATTTGACCATCTATTAATTAAATTTACAGTTACTATATTTTTAGAAATTTATATAGTATATTTGAATTTAGGAATAATTTTTAATTCAATATAACATTTTAAAAATAGGCATGTTTGTCTCATTTATATGTATTTCTTAATTTGTTCTCATATTTATGATCTTATACAATATTCTCTGTTTTAATGTTTTCCTTTTCTTTTTTCACTTTTATCAGCTGTAGAATATTTTTCAAATTTCTATCCATCACTTCAGTTAAAACAGAAGTTATTTTTAGATATTTATAAAACATACATGAGCTTTAATTAGTAATTAAGTACTATGTATACAAAATCATTTGGAGATTAGTAGCTCACTATAAAAATCCCTTTCACTAGGTATGACCATAACACACAAAGATGCTTCCTAAGCCATGTTAGAACTATGTGACCTGTTGGTTCTAAGACAGTCAAGAATCTCTAAAAAAAACTGAAATAGTACTACTGATAGTAGTGAGAAGCCATGTTAGTAAGAGATAGGGCTCTAAAAGCAATGTCTGTGAATCTCTACATGTAAAATATGCTTGAATACAACTGCTTTTGATCCTATCTGAGACCAGGCTCTTCACCTGTATAATGTATCCATGAACTTCAAGTCACAGATGGATTCCATGGCTGCGTTAATTCCTATTCTGTCCTGCATTTTCACCCTCATGACTAACTGATTTTCATAGGCATAAACTATGCTTCAGTATCACTTATGTTGAAAAATTTGGCAAATATACAAAACATCTTGTCACTCTCAGTTCAGTTCAGTTGCTCAGTCATGTCCAACTCTTTGCAACCCCATGAACTGCAGCACGCCAGGCCTCCCTGTCCATCACCAACTCCCGGAGTCTACTCAAACCTATGTCCATCAAGTCGGTGATGCCATCCAGCCATCTCATCCTCTGTCATCCCGTTTTCCTCCTGCCCCCAGTCCCTCCCAGCATCAGGGTCTTTTCCATTGAGTCAGCTCTTCACATCAGGTGGCCAAAGTATTGCAGTTTCAGCTACAGCATCAGTCCTTCCAATGAACACCCAGGACTGATCTCCTTTAGGATGGACTGGTTGGATCTCCTTGCAGTCCAAGGGACTCTCAAGAGTCTTCTCCAACACCACAGTTCAAAAGCATCAATTCTTCAGCACTCAGCTTTCTTCACAGTCCAACTCTCACATCAGTACATGACTACTGGAAAAACCATAGCCTTGACCAGATGGACCTTTGCTGGCAAAGTAATGTCTCTGCTTTTTAATATGCTATCTAGGTTGGTCATAACTTTCCTTCCAAGGAGTAAGTGTCTTTTAATTTCATGGCTGCAGTCACCATCTGCAGTGATTTTGGAGCCCAAAAAAATGAAGCCTGACACTGTTTCCACTGTCTCCCCATCTATTTCCCATGAGGTGATGGGACCAGATGCCATGATCTTAGTTTTCTGAATGTTGAGCTTTAAACCAACTTTTTCACTCTCCTCTTTCAGTTTCATCAAGACGCTTTTCAGTTCCTCTTCACTTTCTGCCATAAGGGTGGTGTCATCTGCATATCTGAGGTTATTGGTATTTCTCCCGGCTATCTTGATTCCAGCCTGTGCTTCTTCCAGCCCAGCATTTCTCATGATGTACTCTGCATAAAAGTTAAATAAGCAGGGTGACAATATACAGCCTTGGTGTACTCTTTTTCCTATTTGGAACCAGCCTGTTGTTCCATGTCCAGTTCTAACTGTTGCTTCCTGACCTGCATACAGGTTTCTCAAGAGGCTTGTCACTCTAGTCTTCTCCAAATACTGCTCTTTTTCAGCACAAACTATAGCAAAACTATATCTTTCATTCACTATTATATCCCCAGCATTTAGTGAATTTCCTGACACTAAGTAAAAATGTGACCACTTTTTGCTGATTAGATAAATAAACTGAAGATGCCTGATTTCCTGCTTCTGGTTAAATTCTGAGAACACTCGGATATCATTTCAAGAATCACATTTTTCCTTCCTAGTCAGAATCACTTTTGGCATGTCAGCTTTGTTAGTGAAGAAACCAGCCAACCGACAATTTATTCCACCTCTCATATATCCAGTTTGTTGCTGAAAATCATTTTTAAAGATTATATGTTTGGTTGCATATTTTTAACATGTGTTATGGTTAATAAATAAGTTTCTTAATGTTATTTTATCTCAAAACAATGTTAATGCTACTTTATTAAACATTTATAAGTATATGCTTGTAATGACTACTTTTAACTTTGTTTTTGTATTTTATAAACATATCTGTGCATAAATTTTCCTTTTTTGTTATCATTTAAAATTGTTCTTGTTCTATGTATTTTATTTTCTTCACATATATTAATTATCTGGATAATACTGCTGTTCTTTAGACTCTGGAGATATTATCTCTCAGGCTGTCTTTATTTCCAATATATTTTTTTCAGCATCCTACAAGATTTTCTTGAGATGATTCTTTACAACACTGAACTGACATTTAACCGAATTGATTCTGTTTTTTGTTGAATATAATTTTTCTTATTATTGTTTCCCAAAACTGTTTGCTTTGACAATTTATTTTATATATAATTTTGTAGTGGTCAAGCAAGAAATCGCATGATCTTTTCATTTTCCACTCTCTTCCCCATAACTCAGGTAAGCCACTTAATATTTCCCCAGATAAACACATAATAGATTCTTTCACTTCCCAAACAAATTTTTTATCATTTATTCAAAAACCAAGGCCTGCTCAGATTACCTTTTTTCCTCTAATCCTTAGTAGGGACATGTCCTTTACAAGACATACCTTAGTGAAATAGCCATCGAAATCAACAATAGTAGTCACTTTACATAGCAGCAGGATGCAGTAATTATGTAAACCAGAAAATTAATATTTAATAACAAGGACCCAAGCCTGATCTTATTTCTCAAGAGAATATTTAAATTTACATGTGCATGCTAATTTCATAATGCTTTAGCATGGATTCCATTCCTTTAATAAAATATCACAGCTTAACATGTGTCCACTGTGCCATAAAATTGTGAGCTTCCCATTAAGATACAAGTAAGGAATATTTCTATATACTCATGGTTTTCTGTAAAGGAGAATCAGGCACTGAGGTTATAACTCAATATCTTTACCCTTCTTACGTATAAAAGTGAACACATTCACATTAAAGACACATACAACTTTTTATTTTGGCATTGTTCAAGAGAAACATGAATCTTCTTTGTTGAGACCAACTATTCAACTATGAAAGAAAATGAAAGTCAGTTATGTCCAACTCTGTGCAACCCCATAGACTGTAGCCCACCAGGCTCCTCTGTCCATGGGATTCTCCAGGCAAGTATACTGGTCTGGGTTGCCATGCCCTTCTCCAGGGGATCTTCCCGACCAAGGGATAGAACCTATCTCCTGCATTGCAGATGGATTCTTTACTGGGAGTAGACTCAACTATGGTCAAAAGCTACATCCAAAATATTAGCATTTAAAATTCCATTAAAGTGACACCTTGTTTTAATCTAGTAACCATACTTGTTCTATAGACACAATATTGCAGTGCTTAATCACATGACAACACCTGAGGAGAGAAGTTCTGTCTGAACAGTCTTTGTGCTTCTATTGCATGAAGCATGGTATTTTTCATTTAAAAATTTGAATGCAATTTTAGTGAGTATATTAATATTTGAAATACACAGTTGACTATTTTATAACATTTTCCAAAATGTAGGCAACGCATTTCACTAATTTATAGCTCAATAATTTTGTCAGTACAAATGTATAGGTAGGTCTTCTTATAGCTCAGATATCATGATGACTAACAGTAGTAAAAGTTGGGAACTCCTTAGAAAACACATTCGATAAATATACAAACATACTTCTGATTAATAGGAAATCAGTTGTTACGGTAGTTCTTATAAAATACATCCTTTGTCCTCAAAGCATGTTATTTAATGGTGTGTTTGTAAAATGTAGGTCATGTGAAATTGCTAATTTTAGACCTCATTATATATTTCCTTTTACATAAGATTTGAGGTATGGAATTTGCTCAGGTATGGTGACTATTTTTGTGCCCTAAATTCCTTAGAGCCTCCATATTTGTCTTTTACTGCTAAAATCGACATCATAAAATGTACACATCAGACTAAGAATTCTTATCATAAAAGAAATGACCATTCTAAATAGCTTTTGAAATGACCAAGGTAATAAACTAGCTACTAGATATTTGTCAGATAAGCTATCCAAAGATTTCTCAACCTTTGGATCCAATTCAAATGTGTATGTACATAATATTTTTATTTCTATACACCAGTCAGAGATTCAACCCAGCAATAGCCATGATTTTCTCTGATTAAAAGTAAATCACATCTTCTGTACTGACAACATAGCTGGTAGTGAATACACATTTAAAAAATATTAAAGGCCTTTACTTTTTAAAAGTGACAGTTATTTCACAATTAAGAACATAGTGTTCTTTGTATTTCTCTTCTATAATTAAGGGTAGGAAGCAATTGACATATATTTATTCAAAAATTGTCAAATCACAAAATTACTGTTAGTTAGCATAACATATTTGCTCATTTGAAAAAAGAGTTATTCAGTAACCATGTATATGACAGATATCAAGAACATAAGAAAATCATATGGTTGAATTTTGGGTAGATGTTATCTGGTTATGCTTCCTTGATATAACTTGTAACTGATATAATTGAGGACTTATAGGTATTGCTTATCTGAATTAGGGATAGAGAAAATAGCGAGAGACATACAGGTTGCAGGCAGAAGGAAGGAAAAGTCATTGCAGGAAGAAGGAAGAACATCTGGAAAGTTGAGTGGTAATGGAAGTGAGAAAAACTGCATATATAATGGAAAGCTCATGGTACAGTTTAGCTAGTACACAAATATTCTTTTTGGGAATGGGGGTCAGAAGCCAAACACTGACGAAGACAATAACTTTTTTACTGCCTTTGCCAGAGTCTTGATTTCAAATGTCTTTACTGATTCTATCAATGTTTTACTTTATCTCTGGAGTTTCTGAATTTTATGGTTTGATCACAGATTTAATTCCTTTGTTTCTGCTTATCTGACTCAAGTCTGACCAAAGTCCCACAAGTGGTGATGGTGTTCTTAGTTCTAAGACTACAGCTCTGACAGCCTTTATAATTCCATGGATTTTTTTTCCCCTAAAAAGAGGTATTCTAATTTTCTTAAAAAAAAAAAAAAAAGCTGAAGAGGGTCTTTCTCCTACAGTGGGATGCTATAGATTGCATTTTGAGTGTATGTGTGTGTAGGAGAAATACCTATTTGGATCATTGCAGAAAATAACAGATTGAAAACAATATTGCCAGAATGCAATGCCAAGGCAATTAGTCATAGGAGTATGCAACTCTTCTTTCCAAACAGAGGGTTAGGAAGGGCATACAGAAAGAGATGAAAGAAATGGGTAATTAGTGGCTACTTACAAGAACATGGAATATTAATAGTTCCATAATGATACCCCAAAGCTGAGAACGCTGACTATAACTTACATTAAGCCAAAATCTTGCATTTAATAGATGATTGATAATTAGACTCTAAAATAAATGTATCCAGATCAGCTTTATATTTATGATATTTGGAAGAGGGATTGGCTTTGCTCAGCAAAATTATCATTTACAGAATGTTAGTGCTAAGTTTAAATATGTAAAAAAAATCACCTATTCCCTCTCTTCCCTTAATATGTTGTGATGGTTACTGTACCAATAATTCAATGTTATATCATTTTTGCTTATTGTATTAATGTTTTTAAAAGTGAAACTGATAAGAATGTCTGTCAATGAAGCTATTGTTGACTATGTGAGTTATTAAATTTTTCTAAATTTGAACAATGTAGAATCCTTAAAACTTGGCTATCACTTCATACACTCCTGCTAATATCTTTGAATAACAGTTATTTCTCATTATCAAGAAATATTTTGTGAATATGATAAATGATATTTAAATAATTTTTCTGTGTTTTAAAAAATATCAAAATAATAATGGGCATATGCTCACTAAATCTACATGAAATAATATTTATTTATTAAAGATGAAATAACATCACAAAAATAAACATTTTCTAACCATAAACTATTGCCAGATAACCAACAGGGATTGAACACCATGTTGGAACAAAAATAGTCTAGAGCTACACTTTCAAAGTTGAGCACCTGTTGTAAAGTAACCATCTGTGATTAACTGTAATTTAATTATGGATTCATTGCTTTTGTGTACACTGGAAGGATCTCATAGGTCTTCCCCAGTTGGTCGACAATAAACTTTTGGCATTTTGTTAAAGGAACTTGTATATTCTCTTAATAACACCTGCTAACTCTACCTCATGGCAAATTTTGCAAAGAGCTTCTGGGATTTTATTATGGCATTGACAGGCAAATAAATTATTAAACCTGGAATCAAAAGTTGCTTTCATTAATCATCTGCCTTAGAAAGCTGATGCCCTCAGCTTTTGGATAAGTGGTATTTACCTATAAAAAGTAATATTGCAACTTCAGGTATTTACTGGAATAATTCAAATATTTGCGGATTATTTGTGCAGTCAAACAGTTGTTTCATCTTAATATTTTATAAGGAGGATTTCTATCATTTAACTCACAACTATTTATCTAATTATTCCCTCCCTTTGTAATAATTAGATTGTGATGAGTTAAAGGAGTTACACATTTTATCTTTGCATTGATGATTATCTAATACCTCTCTTTATTAGATTTTTTTAATATTACATTCTCATACTATAAAAATTCTTCAATAAAATATTACTGGCTCAATGTTTTCTATCTTCACAATAGCCATGAGACACAACCAACTTTTCCCTGACCCAGTTACCTTCTGGAATGCCAGAGTGAGGAACATGGAGTTCACATGTACTATAAAACAACTAAAACCACCATTTCAGAAATCTTGTACTTAGCTAAAGCCACAAAACAAAATAGAAACCACTTATCCAAGAGAAACTATTGAACTCTAAGACAGCAGAGTCTGTAACAGTTTTTTCAAGCTAGTCAAATCTCTCCACCTGGAGAAAATCTGAATAGATCTATAGCAATCAAAGAGATTTGATTAGTTAAAAGAAGAGGAAGAGAAAGAGAGAAATGCTCAGGCCCAGAGGACTTTACTTATAAATTCTTCCAAATGTTTGCAAAAGATTCAATACCAATCACAAGCTCCTCCAAAAAAGCAAATATCACTTCCCAACACATTCTATGAGGGCACTGTTACTGTGAAACCAAAACTAAAGACAAAAGTTCAGAGCAATTTCCCTTACAATTAGAAATACACTATATCCTCAAGGAAACACTGACAAGCTGAATCCAGTAACATATGAAACATAGTGGAGTGTATCTCAGACATGCAAGGTAGATTTAAGATTAAAAAAAAAAATCAGTGTAATACTATATGTTTATATAATACATGATAAAAGTCACAAAATCATTCATGTAGGGAAGGCATTTAAAAACTCCTACACCCTTTCTTGATAAAACTACTTAACTAGAAATAGAAGGGAATGCCCTTATCTTGAGAAATCTATCCAAAACCACTCACCGCTAACATATTTAGTAAAGACTGAATGTTTCCTCCCAAAATCAGAAACAAGAAAAGAATATACATTCTTGCCACTTCTACTTAACATATAAGCAACTATCTGAAATAATAATGAAGTTCAGCTCTACCATAGGACCTAAGAGCAACCTACAATATAAGCTGTGCTTGTTTACATTAGCAATCAATGATTTAAAAATGAAACAATTCCTTTCACAAAAGCAACTGAAAATGAAATGCTTAAGGAAAAGTTTGATAGAAAAACACAAGACTTATACACTCAAAAAATTCCAAGCACATTGAAAGAAAGTGAAGATCTAAACAAATGAAAATACATCCCATGTTTAAAGACTTAACATTCTTAAAATGGTAACACCTCCCAAAGTTATGTATAGATTCAAAGTAATCACTGTATAATTCCTTCTGGTGATTGTAGAAATTAGAAAACTGATCCTAAAATTTACATATAAAGTCAAGGAACCTAGATTAGCCAAAACTATCTTAAAAAGCAAACATAGCTGGAGGACTCAAACCTTTCATTTAATACTACAAAGTTAACTATAAAAAGACAGTGTTGCATTGGCAAAAAGATAGACACAAATCATGAAATAGGATTCAAAAAACACAGCTACGTTTAGGATCTACTGCTTTTTGACAGAGGTATCAAGATAATTCAATGGGGGAAAAGTTTTTTCAACAAACAGTACTGAACAAGTAGATCAGTTCAGTTCAGTTGCTCAGTCGTGTCTGACTCTTTGCAACCCCATGGACTGCAGCACACCAGGCATCCCTGGCCAATCACCAACTCCCAGAGTTTACTTAAACTCATATTCATTGAATCAGTGATGCCATCCAACCATCTCATCCTCTGTCATCCCCTTCTCCTCCCGCCCTCAATCTTTCCCAGCAGCAGAGTCAGTTCTTCCCATCAGGTGGCCAAAGTATTGAAGTTTAAGATTCAGCATCAGTCCTTCCAATGAATATTCAGGACTGATTTCCTTTAGGATGGACTTTTAGATCTCCTTGCAGTCCAAGGGACTCTCAAGAGTCTTCTCCAACACCACAGTTCAAAAGCATCAATTCTTCTGCGCTCAGCTTTCTTTATAGTCCTTCCAATGAACATCCAGGACTGATCTCCTTTACGATGGACTGGTTGGATCTCCTTGCAGTCCAAGGGACTCTCAAGAGGCTTCAACACCACAGTTCAAAAGCATCAATTCTTCAGCACTCAGGTTTCTTTCTACTCCAAATCTCACATCCGTACATGACTACTGGAAAAACCGCAGCCTTGACTAGATGGACCTTTGTCGACAAAGTCTCTACTTCTTGATATGCTGTGTAGGTTGGTCATAACTTTCCTTCCAAGGAGTAAGCATCTTTTAATTTCATGGCTGCAATCACAATCTGCAGTGATTTTGGAGCTCCCCAAAAATAAAGTCAGCCACGGTTTCTACTGTTTCCCCATCTGTTTGCCATGAAGTGATGGGACCGGATGCCATGATCTTAGTTTTCTGAATGCTGAGCTTTAAGTCAACTTTTTCACTCTCCTCTTTCACTTTCATCAAGAGGCTCTTTAGTTCTTCTTCACTTTCTGCCATAAGGGTGGTGTCATCTGCATAACTGAGGTTATTGATATTTCTCCCGGAAATCTTGATTCCAGCTTGTGCTTCACCCAGCCCAGGGTTTCTCATGATGTACTCTGCATAAAATTTAAATAAGCAGGGTGACAATATACAGCCTTGACTTACTCCTTTTCCTATTTGGAACTAGTGTTGTTCATGTCCTGTTCTGTTTCTTCCTGACCTGCATACAGACTTCTCAAGAGGCAGGTCAGGTGGTCTGATATTCCCATCTCTTTCAGAATTTTCCATAGTTTGTTATGATCCACACAGTCAAAGGCTTTGGCATAGTCAATAAAGAATAGATAGATGTTTTTCTGGAACTCTCTTGCTTTTTTGATGATCCAGCGGATGTTGGCAATTTGATCTCTGGTTCCTCTGCCTTTTCTAAAACCAGCTTGAATATCTGGAAGCTTACAGTTCACATATTGCTGAAGTCTGGCTTGGAGAATTTTGAGCATTAATTTACTAGTGTGTGAGATGAGTGAAATTGTGCGGTAGTTTGAGCGTTCTTTGGGATTGCCTTTCTTTGGGATTGGAATGAAAACGGGCCTTTTCCAGTCCTGTGGCCACTGCTGAGTTTTCCAAATTTACTGACATAGTGAGTGCAGCACTTTCAAAGCATCATCTTTTAGGATTTGGAAGAGCTCAACTGGAATTCCATCACCTCCACTAGCTTTGTTCATGGAAAATAATGAACCTGAACTCATGCTTCACATCTTTCACAGAAGTGAACTCAAAATAGATCAACAACCTAAGTGTCACAGTTAAACATGGAAAGTTCTTCAAGAAAACATAGGAGTAAATATCTGATCTCGAGTTAAGCAAATTTCTTATATGAGCCACCAATTGAAAATGCCACCGCCCTCAACATAGATAAACTGAAGTTCATCAAAATTCAAAATGTCAGTGCTTCTAAGGACACCATCAATAAAATTTTATAAACAACAAGAAATGGGAGAAAATATTTCCACATAATGTATCTGACAAGGAAACTATCTAGAATACATAAAACAATACTTACCATTCACTAATAAAAAATGAATGACCCAACTAAAAATATACAAAGGATGTGAATATACATTTTTCAAGACAAAATATTTAAATAGCCAACAATCACATGAAAATACATTCAGTAGCTCATGTATCATTAGGAAAACACATATTAAAACCAAAACCTCAGGAAACTACTTCCAACCTACAAAGATGGGACAGACAAGTGCAAGAATCAGCAGTGATTTGGAGAATTGAGAATCCCCATCACTGCTGTTGAAAATGTAAAATGATGAAGACACTTAGGAAAACAGTTAGGCAGATCAACAAAATCCTAAATGTAGAGTTACTACATGACCTGTCAATTTCACTCCCAGGTATATAGCAAAGGAAATTAAAACATGCTTACAAAATGTTGATAGCAGCATTATTCATAATAGCACAACAGTGGAAACAAACCAAATATCCATCATCTGATGAATATATGAACAAAAAAGTATATTCACACAATGGTTATGGCTATAAAATAAATGAAATTCTGCTCATGTTACTACATGGGTGAGATTTAATTATACTACACTAACCATAATCACAGAAAACCAGCCAATCTGATCACACGGACCACAGCCTTGTCTAACTCAATGAAGCTAAGCCATGCTGTGTGGGGCCACCCAAGATGGACGGGTCATGGTGGAGAGTTCTGACAGAATGTGGTCCACTGGAGAAGGGAATGGCAAACCACTTCAGTATTCTTGCCTTGAGAACCCCAAGAACAGTATGAAAAGGCAAAATGATAGGATACTAAAAGAGGAACTCCCCAGGTCAGTAGGTAAGCTGAAACTCCAATACTTTGGCATCCTCATGCGAAGAGTTGACGCATTGGAAAAGACCCTGATGCTGGGAGGGATTGGGTGCAGGAGGAGAAGGGGAGGACAGAGGATGAGATGGCTGGATGGCATCACTGCCTTGATGGACATGAGTTTCAGTAAACTCCGGGAGTTGGCAATGGACAGGGAGGCCTGGCGTGCTGTGATTCATGGGGTTGCAAAGAGTCGGACACGACTGAGCGACTGAACTGAAGGAAAGAGACAGTCACAAAAGACCACATAGTTTTCAATTCCATATGTGAGATGTCCAGAAGAGGCAACTATATAGATAGAAAGTAGACTTGGATTAGTGGTTGCCTGCCTTCAGGCAAGGCTTTTTTCTCTGAACTTTTCAAACTTGTTTTGCTCTCTTCATCATGAATGATCTTTCTTCTGTTTGCTTGAAGCCCAATTCTTTGGGACCCTTGGGCTTTAGCCCACCAGGCTCCTCTGTCCATAGGATTCTCCAGCCAAGAATACTGGAGTGGGTAGCCAATCCCTTCTCCAAGTGGTGTTCCTGACCCAGGGATCGAACTTGGTTCTCCTGCACTGCAAAGAAGCTACCAGGGAAGCCCACTTGCCAATTACAGCTACAAATTTATTACGTTCACTTTAAGTTTCTCCATTACTTAATATGCACAGGTCCTTTACACCTTCTTCTTACTATTCTTTTTTTCGTTATCTACTCATGGATATTTTTGTGGAAAAATATGCATGACATAGGGTTCACTGGTGGATCAGTGGTTAAAAAAAATATGCCTGCCAATGCAGGAGATACAAGACATGGGTTTGATCCCTGAGTTAGGAAGATCCCTTGGAGGAGGAAAAGACAACCAATCCAGTATTCTTGCCTGAAAAATTTCATGGACAGAGGAGACTGGTGGGCTATAGTTCATGGCACTGCAAAAAGTCAGACATCACTGACTGCACACCCACTCACACACACACACGCATGACATTTATAACATAACGCTTATCATTTAACTATTTTTAAGCATAGAGTTCACTGGCATTAAACACATTAATATCATTGAACAACTATTGCCACCATTCATGTCCAGAATTTCTTTATCTTCTCAATTTGAAACTCTGTACTCATTATACAAAACCCTCATTTTTCCTCCCTTCATCTTTAGACAACCACCATTCTATTTTCTCTTTCTGTGAATATGACTTTATGTACCTTCTATAAGTGAAATTACATATCTTTTGAGACTGTCTTATGTGAGCTGTCTTATTTGAGCAAAATTTATCCTAGGTTCAGCCATGCAGCACATATTAGAATGTTCTTTATTTTTATATTCCACTGTGTATATATACCACATGTTGTTTATCCATTCATCTGCTGAATGGAGAAGTCACTTGGGTTGTTCCCATCTTTTGCCTATTGTAAATAATGCTAATATTAATGTGTGTATCTGTAGAGTCCGTGCTATTTTTTTGTGTGTATATACCCAGAAGAGGAATTGCTATATCACAAAATAATTGTATGTTTAATTATTTGAGGAAATATGATACTATTTCCCATAGAAGCTACATGTCCTACTCCATTCAGGAAGCTATGACAAGATACCTTAAACCAGGCAGCTTAATTTAACGTTTGTTTTCACACATCATATATTTAAGAGCAAAGGAAAGTGAATATGGTCAATGCACTGACTACCAATGAATCAGCTTTGATATTTGCAATCCTACAAAAAATTCAACCAAATCACATCCAATAGTATATTAAAGAAAAAGATAAAATAATTTGGAGATTCATTTTAAACGGAAGCTGCTACTAGACCTTGCTAATATTGAATACTTGATCATGACACATTACATGTTTTTATGATCCAAACTTCCCATAATGAACTAGATGCTATACGGCCAACCAAGATATTGAGGTAAGTGTGTGTACAGCATCATGTGGAAGATACAAAATTTATGAACAGATGGTTTATAATGTACTCACTCCAAGTGCATTACTAACTCTCCCTCACTCAAGCAAGAAAGCAAGCAGAAAAAATATTTGAACCTAGTCCCATAGATCACAATATCATATACCAGAAATGTACTGCATCATTATATCTCCAATCAAGGTAACAGGAATTCTCCTTCTGGAGAACACTGTAAATGGTACATCTAGACACCCAGTCTGTGGGCAGAAGAAATTATTTTAGGACATTGATGCCTGTGTTCACTGTAGCAAGATGTTCAGGCATTTAGAAATAATCAAGGTGGAAGAGTTGGACCATAAAGAAGGCTGAGGGCCAAAGGATTAGTGCTTTTGAACTGTGGTGTTGGAGAAGACTCTTGAGAGTCCCTTGGACTGCAAGGAGATCCAACCAGTCCATCCTAAAGGAAGTCAACATGAATATTCATTGGAAGGACTGATGCTGAAGCTCCAAAACTTTGGGCACCTGATGGTAAGAGCTGACTCATTAGAAAAGACGCTGATGCTGGGAAAGATTGAGGGCAGGAAGAGAAGGGGATGACAGAAGAAGATGTGGTTGGATGGCATCACCGACTCAATGGATATGAATTTGAGCAAGCTCTGGGAGATGGTGATGAACAGGGAAGCCTGGCGTGCTGCAGTCCATGGGGTCGCAAAGAGTTGGGCACTACTGAGCAACTGAACAACAGCAAAGTTGGAAGAGTGGTCAAAAAGTAGATCTATCAAATGGGTCATAGAGATGAGCCTCTCGAACGTTGCTCTGAATTTAATGAATTTTAAATCTAAAACAAACAAAACAAAAAGCAACAAATAAGACAAAAAAAAAACTGCCTTGGCATAGCACAGTATTCAGGCAGACGAGATGGCCGTTACGTCACTGCACTTTTTACTGCAGCTGAATTGCCACCTGATGGCAAAGAGAATGTGGAAGGATAATGGAAATTTTGTAAATACCAGCAGTGATTCTGAGATACTTATCCACAGTTTCAATATATATGCATTTATGCCAATTTCATTCTCTCCCTGTCTCCTCTATCACTTTATATAAAAGTTATGTGAGTGATAGCTTTATCAAAGAGGAATTGTAGCTAAATAGAAGAATGAATCTCACCCAGAAATGAAATTACAAGTTGATATCTTTGAAGGTCTGTCCATTTTGTAAGCGGGTAATGATAATCTTTTCATATTTAAGAGATGCATTTGCTCACATTAGTTAAAGCATGCTACTGTCTGGAAACGTATGGACAGATACTGAGTAGTTGAACACGTCAAATATGTTGTGTATGATGAACTGACATTAAGCATCTTTTTAGTGCTTAAGTGGACTTTCTACAAAGAACAGACTGGAAAGTTGAAACTGCTTTCCAAATTCCCTTTCATTTGGGTTCACTGATGAGAATTGTTTTTTGCCAGTTAAATCATCAGGTAGTTCCAAGTTGGATTTCAGTTGGCTTCCCCAAATTTCTGTCCAATGAAAGCCAAAGTCAGACTGTTGAATGTCATGAGAAAGAATCAGAGTACTTTTCCTCTCTTTGGGCTTCAGGCTATATCTTTGGCAGCAAGTTAACTTTTCCACAGCTACTACTCCAAAATGGAATGTCCACTGTGGTTCCTTTTTCTTGGATAGCTCTGGACTCTGATGATGTTTTCTCTTTATTTTGTCTTTCTTTGGGAAAAGTAACCATGCTTTCTTGCCCTTTAATCTTGAGAGTTGGGGAGGGAAATCACTATTCACCACTGGCATCTAAAAACTGCCTTTATTAAATTCCCTCTCTTTTAAGTTCTGAGACTGATTTTTGTGTTCCTGGGTAACAGTGACTAAAATATTATAGGCATTTCAAACAAGATCTTTGAGTTATAGATATAAGCTGTTACACTAGACTCAGCATTCAATGCCCCACCAAAACTGCATCTGTATCAAGAATCTGTTGAATTAAATCAGCATTTCAGGGGTCTACTCACTGTTTTGTTGATGTTGTGCTGAAGATGTGGTAGTGGCTTCTGGTTGATAATTTTCAAATATACAGATGGCAGCTAAGGCAACATGTTCTCAAACTTACTGTTTCCAGTGATGATCTGATTTTGAAAACACTGTCTCTTCTTATTTAAAAACAGAAAAAAAAATAAATAAAGCCTAAAATGGACTATTTCCTTGCGCTGAACCCTAATTAATACAACCTGGTTATTTAAAAATATACAATTAAGGTCAGGTTAACACACATTTTACATTTTAAAATAGTTTATATTTTTTCTGATCCATATTGAACTATAATTTTTAAGGAAATAATTGTTTAAATTTTAGATTATTTATGAAAAACATTTTTCTTATTAAATATTCTTCTCTTAAAAAATAGTTTCTAGCTATTCACAGCCCTTCAAGAGTTTCATAAAGCTTGGATTAATTAAGCAAATAAAAACTAAATCCTTAGTTGAAAGGCAATTTACAGGAGTTATGTTGTCATGAATTTGAAATTATATTGTTAAAACAACTTTTCTCAAGGGTATCCAATAACCTGAAATATCTAACAACATGAAGGGTTTAAAGTTTAAATAAAACCCAATTTCTCTTGGGAAGCTTTTTTTCCCTGTTCTTTGGGATTTCAAAATTAAAATATTAATACATATTACAATATTTTAATTTGTATTTTAATCCAGCAAACATTTCTTTTAATCAGAGTGGAGTTACCAGTAGTACTATGTGATCTGGAAAGCTGAGCTGTATATTTGATCTGAATTAATAAATTTTTAATGCTAATTATTATCCTATCAAGAAGACTGCAAACACCACATAGTATGTATTACTAATAAAAAACAGTGAAGGGCAGAGTTACAATGTGTAGAAAATAAAAATGAGATAAGACATGGTGACTTTGAAGGAGATGGATTTAAGTTCTAAGATTTCTTTATAGGAACATATAAAGAAATATATACATATATATAAGTCTATTAATATATAGATATATGAAAGAGAGGCAGTATCTACCTGTCTATAGAGAGGTCTATATACAAATTGATAGATAGATATAGATACAAATAATAGCTATAAATATAGACAAACAAAATGCAATTCTTTAGTATTCTTGGAGTGCATATTTTATGTAAACTTAATAATGAAAAGCATATATTGACTCCATTGTAACAAGTCATTTGGCACCTTCACAAAAACTGGTAAATTTTAATTACTACAGCAATTAGGAGGATCTTAGAAAATACTTATAATGAGCTGAAATCATATGTTTTTGTTGTCACCCTGGAGCTTTAAGGCTGCCATATGTTGTCTTTAATAATTGCTACAGTTGTCCTCTCTATGCAACATAAATACTTACTAAGATACAGTAGTTTACACAATATATTCAACTGTAACAAATGTATGTTTGAAAAATGCCTGTTTTTCTTTCCACATTTTATTTAAAAATACATTCCTCTTCCCACCACAAAACAAGGGTCAAAGGAATATTCAAAGAAAATCATATGGGAAATAATGTAAGCAAACAAAATCAGCCATACTGAAGTAAGGATCAGAAAATCTGGAAATTAAGATGTCTTTTCCTCTGTGGTTTGTGATGTTGGAAATAACATTTAACATGTTTCAGACTGTTTATCACTTTAGTTCAAGTAAATTAATAGAGATGAATTCTTCTTATGTACTTTGAATAGAAGACAACATATAAAATGAAATATAAAGTATTTTAAACTTGCTATTCTTTCAAGACAGTTTTGAAATCAGACATTAATAAATTACATGATGCCTAATGATCAAGAGAAATACCAGGAACATCCCTTATAATAGAACTCCAGAAGCTATGGAGAAAAAGGATGACACACCCTATTCCTTTTGCTTTCAAATTCTTCTGCCTAGGACATCTACCTTTCACCTTGATTTTGCACTTAACCTAGGGCCTGGGCATGGGTGTTAAGTCATTTCAGTAATGTCCAACTCTGTACAACCCTACCGACTGCAGCCTGCCAGGCTCCTCTGTCCATGGGATTCTCCAGGCAAGAATACTGGAGTGGGTTGCCATTTTCTCCTCCAGGGGATCTTCCCGACCCAAGCATCAAACTTGCATCTTTTCCATCTTCTGCATTGGTAGGCAGGTTCTTTACCACTAGCGCCACCTAGGAAGCCCATCCCAGGGCCCAGATACTAACCAAAGGAAACAGCAAGTGGTAGATTCCTTTAGAACCACTCTTGATAAAGAGTTCAAGAGTAAGCTTTAGTTTTCTCTAGGGATTAGTGACCCTTTTATATGCGAACTGACTTGCTCAGGATCCTATTTTTCTAAAATTCTCTGAATTCTGTGGAAACAGAAGCTCCCTTCTAGACAGAGTGAGTGAAACTAAAGTCTTTAAGGAATAAATAATATATAATTACATTTAAATTAATATGAGTCATGTCCTCTATCTAATTCTCTCCCCCGAGCCACCACAACAAAGATGAGTAAGGCAGAATTTTCCTCTGAAATTTTATGCAATTTTGTAGCTTTTCTTTAAAAACTGTTATGATGAACTCCATCATGAATTATTTCCTTTTTCTTTTCCCAATGCTCTTTTGCATTAAAAATATCCCTCTACCTTTCAGAGGAGATTTTAATTGACTAGTTACAATTTTTTGCCTTCCCAAGGCATACTGAGCTTCCCTCGTAGCTCAGTCAGTAGAGAACCTGCCTGCAATGCCAGAGACCTGGGTTCAATCCTGGGTCGATAGAGGACATGGCTCATATTAATTTAAATGTAATTCCATATTATTTATTCTTTAATGGCTTTAGTTTCATTCAGTCTGATTAGAAAGGAGCTTCTGGTATGTAATATGAATTACATTTAAATTAATATGCTTCCATATGTGACAATACACACATGAGATAAGGATGTGCTATGTCTGAGATCTTTTTCTAACTATACCACTGCACTGTTTATATTCAGTATTTACATCTTATATATTTCTGGGCACTGAATTTCTCATGTTGCTGAACTCTGATCAGCATCAATAAGATCATATTCTTGTGTGGAGTGGAGGAGAGTAACAGAGTCTATACCAGGAAAGTTGTACATCAGTCTGCAAAAGCATAAAATGTTGGAGAGTCTCTTTCCTCAGAGATCATCTCCTGACTGTGAGGTAAAACTGTTTTATCTAGGCATTTGTGATGCCATGTTTTGTCTGAAAAAGACAATCACAAAACTATTTCCCCAAAATGCAAGCCTTGGCCTTGGTGGGCAGTCTTGTATTCATTCCATCGGTGTGATCTAGATGATAATTTTTTAAATAATCAGGCATCAATTATTTCATTTATATTGAAATAAATAACTTTTCTCTGACACTTTTTTTATTATTTATTCCTTTTGAACACCATCAGGGACTTAGTAAGTTTTCAAAAACAACTAGTTTAAGCAGTAAAAAATATTTTTAAGATAATATAATCATCAAATTGTATTTTAAAACACTGAAAAAGTTTTGTGCATCTGAAATTAACAATGAATTCCCATATATTATAAACTCCCAAAAAGTAATTTCCTGGAAAATTATCTTTCAATTTTAAAAAAAAATTCTTTATCTTTAATGAAAAATTAATCTATCCATTTTTTCCTAGGCTCATTGTTATCCAGAAGGAATGTCTGTATATATCTAGTTAAATATTCTCATTAAATGCTATTATTTTCTAGGAGGCTGTTTTATATACAAAACTGCTCTCGTACACTAAAAAAACTGTTAAATTATACTAAAATTCATGAGAATGTATCCTTAGAAATATAATTTGCCAAAACAATGTAATTTTAAAACAAAAGCAAACTTCAGTCTTTCTAGATAATTTAATTTCATTTGAAAGGGCTTATCTTAAGAAGAGATGAACTTTGAAGAAAGAATTTGGCTGTGAATATTTTAAGATCAGTGACACATTTTGGAGAGAGGTATTGTTGATTTTCACTTTTGGCACTCCTCAGATGTGGCAATAGATGGTTGCCAATTATACTCATAAGGTGTATTAAACCCAAAACTAATTTAGGAAGCCACGAACTTTAAAAAAAACTAAAGCTAACAACAATTATAGAAGTGTGACATTGGACGAGAACAGTTAGGACAGATTCATGCCTATACCAAAGCCTAAAGTATTAAAGACAAATTGTTTAACTTGTAAAACAAACTGGCTAGCATTTTATAAAAAAGAATTATAAATTTATACCCCAATGGGAAATCATATACTGGTATTCATTCTAACTGTATCAAAAATTTTAATATAAAAATAAAACCATATAAGAATTAGATGAAAAATTAGCATATATTAATCTTGAATGATAAGTTTATAGCTATGATATTAAAGATAAAACTTGAAATCTAATAGTTTTATTACATGGAAATTAAATTCTAAAATCATATTTTACAAGGCTAAAAGCACTATAAACTAAGACTACAAAAACTTTCATGATGTCCTAGTGACAGTTTTCATATACATATTTAATATGTAAAGGTAATGGAAATATATATTAGAAAATAAAAATAGTATTGATCCAATAAAATCATGCTTTAGACAAGTTGCAAAATAAGCTTTAAACATAAAATTTTATGTTAAAAGGTTGTTACATATATTGGTAAAATACTCAAATTTGCCAATAATAAAACAATTGCAAACTAAATGGCAAGAGCAAAATGGTTTTTACTTTGCAAAACTTTATAGTAAAAAGCAATACTAATAACCAATGCAAGTGACTGTATGTGGAAATAGACTGCTTGTAAAGTTTCATGAAATACAATCTTTGGAGGAATAAAGATATTCATATCCTTAAAACTTTTCTTACTCTTAATCCTAAAAATATCTCTTGCAGAAAAACATATCAAAATGGAGAAGTATAAAATCAGCACTCTTTTTCTAATGGGAAGATTTTAGACATGATTTTATTCCCCAATCGCTGAGATCTTTGATGAGTATCTAGTGACTCTTTGTGACCCCATGGACTGTAGCCCGCCAGGCTCCTCTGTCCATGGGATTTCCCAGGCAAAAATACTGGAGTGGGTTGTTATTCCTTTTTCCAGGGAATCTTCCCAACCCAGGGATCAAACTCTTCCTGCATTGCAGGCAGATTCTTTATCATCTGAGCCACCAGGGAAGCCCTATTTTAAAAGTCTATATACATCAAAATAAATAAGACAATGCATGATTTAAGGAACCTTAAAATTTAATGTATATATGCAGGGAGTATATGCTATTATATCCAATGAAGCTTACTAAATATGTGTAATAGGTTTCTGTCTCCTAAAGCATTAGGGGAATATTAACATTATTAAAATAACCTCTGGTCCAGTCCATCGAGTTATAGTTGGGCTAGTTTGGCTTCTTTATTTTCTGTGTTTTACCATCTCCTAGGTTCTATATTGCTATGTGTGATATTCAGTTTCCAACATGGTCCCCAATAATTTCAACATTCCCACCCACACTTCCCTCCCTTGCTGAACTGCAATCAGTAAAAAACAATGGTGTGTGGCTTCTCATGTTAGGTCATGAAAGACATATGACTTTCATCTTACTCTTTCTCTGTGGTCACTTTCTTTTGGAATAGCCACTACCATGTTATGAGGACATTCAAGCAGCCCTATGGAGAAGTCCAGGTAAGGAGGAACTGATCTTTCTGCCAATAACTAGCCCTGACTAGGGCTTCCCCAATGGCTCAGTGGGGAATCTGTCTGCGATGCAGGAGACACAGGAGATGCGGGTTCAGTCCCTGGGTAGGGAAGATCCCCTGAAGAAGGAAATGGCAACCCACTCCAGTATTCTTGCCTGAAAAATACCAGGAACATAGGAGCCTGGCAGGCTATAGTCCTCGGGGTCACGAAGAGTCAGACATGACTGAGCATTGGAGTCAGAGAGAGCCCCAACTTACCAGGTGTGCAAGGGAGTCACCTTGCAAGTGAATCCTCCAGTCTCATGCAAGTCTTCACATGACTGAAGCCCAAGATGATATTTTAACTGCCACTTCAGGAAAAGTCCTAAACTGGAACTCTAAGCCACTTCTAGATGCTTGACACCATGAAAAAGTATGATACAATAAGTGTAGGAAGTTCTCATTTTTTTCTGGTTCCAATATGCACAAACACCAGTTACCATTGTTTAGTTAAATAACACTAGCTCCCTCATGACACTCTTCAAATTATATAATACATTAACTATGAGTAAATATGGAACACACAAACTTGAACACACAAGCTCTTCTTTCCATAAATCTCTATGTAAATATACATGGTGCTATCATTCTCAGTGAGTAATCACGTCACTTTTTCCAAAGCTGTCACTGATTGGTCACTGTACATTTGTTGCTCAGTTCATTCACAAACTGCAAGGTGTATAGTTGTGTTGCTACCATGTGTCCTAGTGATAAACCCACACATCAGCTTATGAAAATGGATAATCAAAAGAGAAAACTGATGGGATTTCCCTGGTGGTTCAGTGGTTAAGACTCCACACTTCCACTGCAGAGAGCACAGGTTTGATTTCTGGTCTGGGAACTAAGATCTTGCATGGCATGTGTTGTGACCAAAAGAAGAAAGAGGGAACTGGCCAACAAAGTTGAAAGTGCAGCAAAGAAAAAATGTGAATATTTTGTTGCACTGCACAAATAACTGCAGGATTCAGATCAAGTGTAAATGTAGTTTAGAAGAAATTTCAGAAGAGCCCCACATTTACTTTAATGACCTTGTTACAACACTTTTGAAATCCTTAATTTTTTTTCTTGAACATTTGTTTTGTCAATGAAGTCTCATAAAATAACTGAGTATACATGAGAGCAAAGGAGATACAATGTGTGCCTGCCATTTCTTGCTCAATCATTTGCAAATAGTTTTTGCATAGAACAGTATGCAAAACATACTGTATTCCATACATGCAAAACAACAGTATCCCATTTGCATAGAATTATGGTAGACCCTCTAGGTTTGGGAGGTCAAAGGAAGCACAGGCATATCTCATTTTATGGTGCATCACTTTATTGTGCTTATAGATATTATGTTTGTTTTTGAAAATTGCAACCCTACACTGCATAAATCTATTGGTACCATCTCCCATTGCATTTGCTAACTTTATGTTTCTGTGCCATATTTTGGTAATTTTTGCAATATTTCAAACTTTTTTATTATATTTGTATGGTGACCTTTGATTAGTGACATTACCATTATAATTATTTTGGGGCATCACAAACTACACCTAAATAAAACAACAAACAATCTTATAAATGTTATGTGTTCTCCCCTCTCCCCTCTCCTCAGTCCTCCCTATTCCTTGAGACAAAAAAATACTAAAATTAGGCCAGTTAATAATCTTACAATAACTTCTGTGTGTTTAAGGGAAAGCAAGAGTCACACTTCTCGCTTTAAGTCAAAAGCTAGAAATAAGTTTCATAAGAAAGGCCAAACGTTAGGTGACTTGCACCAAACAGTTAACCAAGTTGTTATTTCAAAGGAAAAGTTATTGAAGGAAAGTAAAAGTGTTCCACCAGTAAATATACAAATGATAAGAGACTGAGAGTCTGATTGTTGATATAAAGAAAAGTTTTGGTTGTCAAGACAGAAGATCAAACCAGCCAGAACATTTCCTTACACCGGAACTTAATTCAAAGCAAGACCCTAAATCTCTTCAATTCTATGAAGGCTGAGATAGGTGAGGAAGCTGCAGAAGGAAAGATTAAAGCTAGCAGAGGGTGGTTCATGATGTTTAAGGGAAAACACCACCTCCATAACATAAAAATGCAAAGTGAAGCAGCAAGTGCTGATGTAGAAGCTGCAGCAAGTTATTCAGAATCTCTAGTTGAGATAATTAATTAATTTCACAAAACAACAGGGTTTCAGTGTAGATGAAATAGTCTTCTATTGGGAGAAGATGCCATCTCAGACTTCTATAGCTAGTAAGAAGTCAATGCCTGACTTCAAAAGACAGGCTGATTCTTATTAGCGGCTAATACAACTGGCAATTGTAAGTTGGAAACCTGTACTCATTTACCATTCTGACAATCCTAAGGCCCTTAAGAATTATGCTAAATCTACTCGGCTGATGCTCTATAAGTAAACAAGAAAGCCTGAATGACAGAACATTTATTTACAAAATGTTTACTTAATATTTTAAGCCCACTGTTGAGATCTACTGCTCAGGGAAAAAGATTTCTTTCAAAATATTACCGCTCAAGGACCATGTACCCTGCCATCCAAGAGTTCTGATGAAGATGTACACAATTAAGGTTATTTTCATGCCTGCTAACACAATATCCATTCTGCAGTCCATAGATTGAGGAGTAATTTTCAACTTTCAAGTCTTATTATTTCAGAAATACAATTCATAAGACTGTAGCTGCCAGATATGGCGAACCTTCTGAAGGTGTCAGGAAAAATAAGCTGAAAATATCCTGAAAGCTATTTCACAAATGTGAGTCACTGGAAGAGAGCAAGCTATCAATGTTTACAGGAATTTGGAAGAAGTTAATTTCAATCCTGGGGAATTACTTTTAGGGATTCAAGACTTCAGTGGAGAAAGTAAGAATAGATGTGGTAAAATAGCAAGAGAACTGGAATTACAAGTGGAGCCTGAAGATGTGACTGAATTGTTGCAATCTCATGATAAAACTTAAATGGATGAGGAGTTGCTTCTCATGAGCAAAGAAAGTGGTGTATTGAAATGGAGTCTATGCTTGGTGAAGATGCTGTGAAGACTGTTTAAAGGACAACAAATTATTTAAAACATTACATAAACTAAATGGATAAAGGAGTGACAGGTTTGAGAGGATTGGTTTCAGTTTTGAAAGATATCCTATTGTGGGTAAAACAGTATCAAACAGCATTGCATGCTACAGGTATATGACCGGTGAAGAGTCAACTAATGTGGCAAGTTGTATTATTGTCTTACTTAAGAAACTGCCATAGTCACCCCAACATTTATTAAACATGAATAAGCTTTGTGAAGTGTTCTACTCTTCTGGTAGGAATAAAATACATATGCATATATTAGCTATGAAATATGGACTGTACAATTTCTGTTATTCCTCATACACATGAAATGCCCCTACATTTGCTTTTAAAACTGGTATTGAGCAAAATAAATATGAACAGTAAAATTCATGTTAATAATTAAAATTTTAATTTTCTTTACTTAGAACTAGGTTAATTAGCAACACACTAATGTGATATGTTGAGACAGAAAAAGAAAAGGAAAGACAATAAATTAATAACTTCAATATAGATTCTTCCCTCTTTTTTAAAAACACATCCTTTCCCCCAACATCCCTGCACAGAAAGGATGTAGCTGGCCCTGATTGAAGACAAAGTTACATAGTTAAAGAATGCAATGAAGTCTAGGATATATAGACTGTTTGGGTACTCTCATGCCTCAGAAAAACTAGAGATCCAATTTTAATTAAGAAATAGCATTCACCTGCTGTCTACCACTTCCCTCAATGCCTGGTGGCACCTGGCTGGTGAAGAATTAGCCGGTGCACGTGGGCAGGCCATGGGATTCGGTGTACTCAGAGTACCTTGTCCCCAAGACCCTGTGTATGTATTGATGGGGGTGGAAGGGGGTGCCCGGCGGGGTGTGCTAACTCCTAGCACCAGCATCTGCTCCTCCTGATGCTGTGAGGCAGCTTGCAAGGAGTCTGGTGCAGGTTGCATAGGGGGCAGGACAGTTCTGCTCAGGTAAAACAGGATGGCCCGGGTGGGTGCTCACCGCGAGCAGCTCAGACTGGACCCCACTCTGGTAAAAAGTATGCTGAACCCAACGCCCTGCTGCTCAGGGTTGAATGGACTGTGACCCCTGCCCTCAGGCCCTGGGGACCAGCCCCTTCCATCTCCCTCCACAGTCCATCTAGTGTTATCTGCCAGTCACAGGGCAGTGAATCCTAGAGGTAGGAACCTGTTTGGATGAAGTGGAAGACGAAGGAAAGGAAATCTTCCCCGTGACCCTGAAGTGACTCTGCTGAAGCCATTTTTAAAAACGGAAAGTCTGCAAAGACCACCTGTCTATCGCGGAGATTATCCCTTCTAGCTGTGCAGTGCATTGGTAAGGATACCATCTGAATGAAACTACAGTAAAAACATCCAGTTTACACCGCTAGACCCACAAGGGGTGGGGCATGCATCTTGCATCAAGGCCTAGCAGTAGAAGGGCAGGCCAGGGCCCTCTTCCTGAGGCCAGAGGGCAATTCTGAGGATTCCATCACTTCCCACAACTGGAGCTAGCATCACAAATGCAGCCAGATGTCTGCCACCCAATCGTGGCCTGAAGGCCAGGGGACAAATACGCTGGGCAGGCACCATCTGACCATCAGCTTCTCTCTTCCCTGTCATTCACGATAGCCCCAAGCTAGGTTCTGCGCCCCAGTCCAGTCACCAGTCAGGTCCCCGGGGTCCAGTCACGTGGGTCATCATCAAACCCTCAAGGGCTACCAGCAGTCCCTGCACACCGGCTGCCATTTCCACTGACTTGTGACCTCATCTCAGCTCCCCACCCTGTCACCGCCCCTCCTTGTTCAGGGCCCCTTACTGCCCCTCCCCACCCTCAAGTCCCATTTCATTGCTCTGACGCCTCCTGTTTTCGATGGTCTCAAGCCGGGTGGCACTACCCGCTCTGCCTTGCCTATGAGGCCCCTACGGCTGCCCCAACTTAGGGCTCATCGCCTGTCTGCAGCCCAAAGCTCTCAGCCAGACAAGCGTTTCCTGTACCACACGCAGAAAGCCAAGTGGCCAACGACTGAAGACACTTTATTTTTACAAAACCAGCATACAGAGTAGGGGGAAGTGTCCAGGGAAGTGCAAAAAGGAGTAGGGAGATGGGAGCAGAGACCTGGACTTACCTGGAACCACCTCCATGTTAGAAAAAACGCCACGGGAGGAAAAAAGCCGCCTCTAAGGACAGGTGGTAAAGGCCTTTATTGAGCGGTCGCTCTCAGGCAGAACTCCTGGGGGCGGGTGAGTGAGGAGACAAAGGGAGTCTGCGAGGTATGAGGGGTGGGGAGGGGTTTTATAGTCCGGGCCGGCGTCCAGGCCAGGTCTTTTCATATAAGGAAGAAAGCGCAGGCTACAGCAGTGGTCAGTGTCCGAGGGCTCTATGTTGGTACCTGATTGGACCAGGCTGCAGGGGGCCAGCCCCTGGAAGTTTAGCCAGCCTCCGGAATTTGCCTTGCAGCACTTTTCCCGGGGGCATGCCCCGACCTTTCACTCCAGGTCACTGCTGTTGGGCCAGGGTGGAGAGAGTGCGCTGGGCAACTCCTCACGCTGAGCACCGGAGGAGGGGCAACCTGCACCAGGGCTGGAGTCCCCGCCCCAGTTCACACTGGGAGCCAGCCGGTGAACCTGCACCAACACCCCACCACCGTCGGTTTGTGGCTCTCTGCAAAGACACCCAGGAAGGAAGGAGGCAGGGAGGGAGGGATATATTTTTAGAGGAGATCATTGATACAGAGCTAGACCTGTGGGGCTCCTGGGCATAAAAACCTTCCTGTGATCCCCATTTCTTTGATTATAGGAAACAGGCTTCTTTCAGCCTCCTTGACCTCCTGTAAGTTCCAACCAGCAGGTTCAGGCAGTTGTTAATTAGGGAAGGGAGGGGATGAGAGAGTAGAGAATGAGAGTCTAGAGAAACAATAGTGTAGCCCGGGGCAAGTTCCTGGTTTCCCATCAAGGGAACTTTATCTTCTAGCTGTTTTGCAGATACTAAACATCCCACCAGGTGAAAGAAGTTAATGGTTTAGATGATATGCTGCCCACAAGGCATGGAGATATCAGACCAGCTGGAACCAGAAAGTTGATAATGCTGATTCCCACTACCTCACCATCAACCCGTCAGAAAAATGTCCAGGAGCTGATCATGCCCTCTTTGAACCATTAATATAAAACTTCTCACTACCTTTCCATGTTGGGACACACAATTTTGAGGGCACTAGCCTGTTGTGACCCCCTTTGCCTGGCAAAGCAACCAAGCTATTCTTTTCTGCTTCCCCCAAAAACTCTTGTTTCCAAGATTTAATTCAGTGTCGGATACTGAAGCCAAATTTAGCTCCAATCATTAAAGAGCAGTCAGTTCAATTGCACAGTCGTGTCTAACTCTTTGTGACCCCATGAACTGCAGTACCCCAGGCTTCCCTGTCCATCACCAACTCCCAGAGCTTACTCAAACTCATGTCCATTGAGTCCGTGATGCTATCCAACCATCTCATCCTCTGTCAGATTCATTCTAAAGAGTCATGTGCTCTCCATGAGATTTCACTTATAATTTTCCCTGAAAACAGAATATTGAAATTTAGTAATTGGACAGATGGAATAGTGATTCCCTCAGTTCTTAGAATGTTTATCACAATGCTACCATGCTAATATACACTGTTTCCTCTTCCAGTGGAAGCAGGCTACTGTAAATCCACAGGTACGTGGGATGCATAAGGAATAGTTGGACTTCCACACACATTGGGCTATGAGTGCAATTTTGTTTCTAGACTGTATAAATAGAGACTCTCAGCTGCATCATTCGAACTAAATGCTAAAGACTTTTTCTAACCCACTTCCTCAACTCAGGCAAGTCACCCTAAATCAAGTGTTACACTTCCTTTCATCTTTTTTTGTTTTAATCAGTTTTCACACATACCAAAATTCCCAGAAATTCACTGGGATTTATGCTAAGGTGCTGTTTTCCAGGTGTTTCCATTTTTAAACAACTGAGATTGGTCTCAACTGAAAAAAGAAAAGAAAGAAATGCATACAGGAAATGGCAAACAAAATGTTCAAAGAAATGAGTGTCTTATGCAAGTATCCACATATACACACATGTATTAGGTGGGAAATTTTCGTATTTATTGAATATAGAATTTTTATCTTCTTTATACTATAGTGTTATTTAAATTATTCTTTAAGCCTAATATCATAAGAGACATTCCAGTTCCCAAAGCTTTGACATCTGTGCTCTTTGCAAACCTTCGCCCAATGTTTTTATTAACTCAATTTAATGGAACCTTTTCTATGGTGACCTTAAGAATTTAATAACTCCTCAATGCAAGGACAATACCACCTGCAGGCTCCACTGGGATTAAACCGTGGTAGTTCAATATGTCTGCTGGAACACACTGAAGACAGAAAGGAGTGGGGGAAGCAGCCACACAAATCAGTCGCTTCCCCCTAACCAACACGTGCTGCTACTATTCATGATAGTCAGTCCCAGACACATGTAGAAAATGTCTCCAGTTGCTAAGGCAATACACAGCTCACTTGCAGCTCTTAACTAATATTAATCTAACTTTGATCATGTCAGATAGGCTAGGATCTTCAATTCCAAAGTGTCTCTCTTCCTGACAGACACTGTGCATATCTTATAGATACGATCAATATGTTATTAGTCAACAACCTGACTCATGCCCATGAATTAATCCCTTTCTGTCAACCTGGCAGTTTCTAGTCTTTTGTAACCTCATCCTCTCAGTATGGATGGGACCCAGCTTAATCCAATTAAGATAAAATTAAACTTTTTTTCTTGTGGTAATCTCTATCTATGTTAATTCAAATCTCTGAGGACAGCTGCACCAAGCGAATAATTTTATGCTTGACCTTTTATGTGCAACATTAAAGTAGCTTTTAGATGTATGCACAGGACATCAATAAGCTGTCTCTATTTTCACTCTCCCTTAACATCCTACTAGTGCTGGAAAAAGATTCAACTGAACACTGAGGATTGCTAAATGACAGTGATATATTTATTTGGGTTGAAAAAAGGACTCTGTCACTTTAGCTTTGTGTTTAGTATACACGGGACCTTTGTCTTTTTCAAAAGTAAATTAATAATAAGTGGTGATAGTACTATGGGCAGTATTGTGGTTTGAAGAGCAAAAATGTAATATGCAAAACCAATCGGTTATATTTCTGGTCCTTATGTGACACTATCTGCTAAGAAATAAAGCACTGATTGGAAAGATTAACTTTTTCTAAATTGAGGCATTAACATTAGGCATTCTATCATTTAACCAATGCAAAGATTATTAGGATAGTGTCACAAGCTTTATTCTTAAGAACCTAGAAAGCTCAGCTTTGTACCTCAGTGACTATCATGTTTTAAAGACTGCAGATCTAGTAATCCCCAGGCCAACATTTAAAAGGAGTTTGTCTCCTGGGCAAAATTGTTTCCATTTAATATCCCTTCCTTCCTCTTCTAGTGATCCCTACTCTCAACCTTTAGCTGACTTTGGTCTTCATCTAACCTCTTTTAAGGTATTTAGGGAAATCTTGCTTTCCTCTCTAAATAAAACCTGTTCTGAGGGAAAGATAAATGACAAGTCATTTCCACTTCTGTGTGAGTTTAAAAAAATACATTGCCTTCTCCAGCTCTGTGAGAATAAGAGTCTTTGACCCTGCTACTGAGAAGTGAAATATTGATAAGGAAGCAATGAAAATAGTTTTACTTCAACAAACTCTGGGTATTAGTTTTTGTTCACAAGTGATTATTGCATAGGAAGCAAAGATTCTAAAAATTGAAAATGGTCAGTGAAGACTAATGAAATAGTAATTCACTTTGCAGTTTCTATCACCTGAAAAATCCATGTATATATGTGTGTGTATATATATACACACACATACATACACATCAGTTCAGTTCAGTTCAGTCACTCAGTTGTGTCCAACTCTTTGCAACCCATATGTATATATATATATATATATGACCTGTATGTTTAGTTGAAAGTGTTTTGATAAGATAGCAAATATCTATATGCTTTGGCTATCTACATTTTTATAAATGACATTTGCTGTTGTTTATTCTGGTTGAAATTCTTTGGGATGCTCAAATATTAAACATTTCTCATCAGTTCTGGATTATTCTGTCATTTCCCCTATAAACAGAGAATCCCCCCATGCTCTAGCTTTTTTCTTCAAAACTTCCACGTGTGTTGAGGATTTACAATTTTCCAAGTCCCTTAGTTTATTTTTCGCTTTTTTCTCTCCTTTTTGCCTCTAGACACTCTACATGTTCTTCTACTATGTGCAGAGGATCTCTACAAGAAAATGCATCCTGTGCTGGGGCTCAGAGGCCCCAGGTTCAGCCTTTGCGGGGGCCAGACGGTAGAGCTATACTCAGGGAAGCAGGTCCATGCCACCTGCTGCCCTCCCAGCTACCCCATACGTGGACACTTTTTCATGGCATTTTATTTCTCATATTTTTTTTTTTATCTTTAAAACAGCTACTTTGTTTCTTCAAACAGAGTAAACATACTTACTTCATGTCTTATGTCCAATCAACTGCAATATCTTCATTTTGTGTGTACTTGCTGCCTACTATTTCTGCTGGCTAACGCTCATGGTTTTTTGCTTCCCTGTGTGTTTTGTGATTTCAGAGCTCATGGCATTGTGAGATTTACATTTTGACTGCTGTAGGAAGGAATGAATCTTTAATAAAAAATTATTTCTGTTCCTCCAGAAATAAATTTGTGTTTCACCAGGTTTCAACCACAAATTCAAATGAGAGTCATAAAATTATGAATCCCCAGCAGACTTTCCCCCTTCCTCCATGGGCCAGTTAAGACACATTTTTTGTTCCTCCGTTAGGTATGTCCGGTGTACTTCTACTTCATATTTAAGAAAAGAATGTAACATATAGGTTCCAGCTAAATGTAAATTGTTTCCTATTAGATTCCCCACAAGTCTGCCTAGCCCAAGACTTAACCTCCTGTCCCTTAATTCCCATAGTGCTCAAAAATCACAACTCCTATAAGTATAGAATTGATCTCAGCTAACCTGTAGCAAACTCAAGTTTATTTCCAGGAATGCCTGGAGCCTTGGTGTGTCTCTTGGTCAAAACTTGACTAATTTGCACTGAATAATGATTAGTGTAGTCTTGTGCTAAGATTTGAGACAAACCAGAAAGCATGTTGCACCAACTTGTCAGGAGTGTTTATAGAAAAATGAACAGATTGATGGTTTGCACTTCATTTCTGTTCTCTTGCATTCCACTATTAAGCATAGTAACACAGGGGAGTTTTTGCTACACTAACAGAGGAATATAAAAAAGCCTTCTCCTTCAATGAGATAAAGATGCCCCTAAGACCTAGGGGGTGACAGAGGATGAGATGGTTGGATGGCATCACCAACCTAATGGACATGAATTTGAGCAAACTCTGGGAGTTGACAATGGACAGGGAGGCCTGGCGTGCTGCAGTCACGTGCAAAGAGTCGGACATGACTGAGTGACTGAACTGAACTGAAGACCTAGGTACAGTTTCTCTCCCCATCATGTAGTGATTAACAATCTGATGACAAACTGTGAACTGTGTAACTAAGAAGGGACTCTGGGAGCTGTATTTATAAGTCTTGGACCTGTCTGATGTCTGATGTTTGCCTATGCTTTTCTTTCTCCTACTGGACCGTATATTTTACCTTAGTGAGTATATACCCCATGGAGTATTATGAGTCCTTTCAATCACCTGACCCTGTGTAATTACTGCTCAACGATTTGGCAGTACCCTCAGGGCAAAACCTTCAGAACATTCTCGCCTCCTGCTCAAGTCCCAGGATTCCTGCTCTCTTTGTTTTTATCCTCCTAGAATTTCATATTTTCTTGCCAGATCAGCTTTCCATTTTTAAATATTTAAAAATATTTTATTGAGCAGTTTTAGTTGCTTTCAGTGAGAAGGTCATTTAGGATGTCTGGTATGTCATACTCACAGAATTGTAACTCAGTGAAAATTAATATAAAGAGAAACTGTAACTAAAGGAGACACCACCTAGTTATTCCTCATCAGAGTATAAAGAATTGCTTTTACTGAATAAATTGCCAAATACTCATTTTGCATACCACTATTACTATCACTACTATATACACATGCACACATGCACACACACACACACAACTACTTAGCATTATGTATGTGTGTATGCAATTTATGTATAGAATAAATTAATAATTTTAAATTTTGGGGAACTTACAATGTTTCCAAAATATTTTTCAACTTCATTGATGTAGTGGAATAATCCATTATTAGTATGCTTTACTTTAACCTAAATATTATCCCATAGAAAATGACAACTTACCATCAAAGAGACTGAACCTTGTGCATAATTTTCATCCTTATGTGAATGAATGAGTATATCATCTTTTTATTGATTACAGTTTGTAATGAGAAAGGAAGGGGGAAATGACAGATTCACTGGTAAGCTGGAAGAAGTCTCATGGGAACAGAGATGTATGCTAGTTCAGAAAAGGAGAAATAAGAAGAATCTAGGGAACAAAAGGCAAAGTTGATCACATGTTCTTAGTTCTGGGTCAGTATCTCCTGAGAACCCATGAAGAAGTGTTGTAGTTTCACCTAAAACGCTTCAGTTGGCTAGGTTGTATCCATCTGGCAAAGTAAAGGAAAGAGGTACCTCATTGCTTTATGTGTCTACCCACTTGGCTTCCTTTTAATTGGCACCTGCCCCCTGTCTGAGTGGTGGGTGGCAGAGCCTCAGTGAGTGTTCCGCCGCTGAGCAGCGATGTTGAGTCAGCCTCCTTCAAAAAGATTCTAAGCTTCATTTTTGAGCTGCGGAGATTTTAGTTGGTTTCATTTGTAGAAAATCTACAAATAAACCTTTCACCTGAAAAAAGATGAAAGACATTTCACATAGAGAAATCATCCAGGGACCCAAACAAGGAGACAGCTGGAGATAGACTATTTAAAAATCTGTTCTGCTGGTTCTGATAACTTAAAAGAAGGATAAAAATGTCCGTATAGAACTGAGAGGGGGAAAAGAGGCACACAGTTTAGTGGCTTCTTTCCATTGGCTTTTTGTCCTTCTAGTTAGCTGAAGAGGTTATTTTCTTCTGTAAGAAACACACCGCTGTGATTTTTTTTTAAGTACATAATAATGTTTCAAGAGCAATAGTCAATCCTTAATTGAATGTCTGGTAAAATACTGAATCTGTCAAAATATTTTTTAGGGTTCAGGTGAAACTAGACAACATTTTAATTTAAAATAGAAAGCAATTAACACCCTTGTTTCCAGTTAAAGTTTAATGCTGAAATGGGAATGAAGGTTATCTATCAGTGTATATTTACAAGTGACAGTTACTTTACACTATGCTTATAACCTCAGTAAACAAATGTCAATAGTTATAACAATAATAGCAGCTATCCTACCCTCATTTTGGGGAGGTGGGTAGTAGAAGGCTTAGGAACATAAGAAGATTATAATTTTATGTTCAGATTTGTTCCTATTCCCCCATAGCAGTTTATAACTATAAAGTACACACTCTCTGGAGCCAAAGTATTCACATTATCTGCCTACTAGCTCTGCAATGACAACCAAAGTATTTAAACTTTATAATCCTCATATTCTGTATCTGTGAAATGGAGAATTCACAGAGTTCTTGTACTAATACATAGTTGAATAAATGCATTTGTGTAAAATAGCTACAGTGATTAACCAAAGTTAATCCTAAATATTAGTACTAAGTATTAGCAATAATTATTACTAAAAATTGGAAAGCTCTCTATTAACTTTTGATCAATTGATAAAGAAGGTCAGGAAGAACATAAAAAATTTTGTTTTATAAACATACACCTTTAGATAAAAGAAAATTTCATTTTCTGACCATAGGAAATTAAGGACAACCTCTGAAACTCCTGGGGAAAATAGGCAAATTTCCTATTTTGTTTCCACAGGTAGTAAAAATATGTATTTCATTACTTACCCAGATTGAGATGCTGAGGAAAAATAATACTGTAACTCTAACTTTGGAAAGTGGTAGAACATGGTAACTATATTGTAAGAATTCAAATGCATAACAATAAAAATTCATAAGGTTATCACTACTTGTTTCTATTTTTAGACTTATTTTTTAAACCACAAAGATCTAGAAAGCATTTTTTTCTTATTTTAAAAGGTATCATAAATTATAGTTGTGCAGTGTCTGTTCTATACTAAATGCCCATTAAGTGACAAAGTTATCATTGTTTTTATTATCATCCTTGTCATTATTACCATTATTAGTATAAATTGTATTTGAAAACTCAGATCTTATTTATTTTTTGAAATAACACTTAAATAAGAAATCAAAATAATAAGAAGTAAAACACACGGTAACGGCCACCCACAGAATACTGACATTAAGCAACATTTTGTGCGGCCTTTTATTCCATAGATGAATAAGAATAGACATAAAGCTCTTTTTCTAAAATAAGTATTGGGTACTTTTATTTTACCTTATTGTTTGTTTAAACAAACCTTGTGGAATGTTCCCAGAAATTCTGTTTTTAAATGTCATCCTCAAACGTAAGAATAAATCTATTTGTCAGTAAAGATTGTTCCCTCTCCTGTATGTGTGTATTACCATACTTACTGTGAATACTCTGAAATCCATAGGCATATTGCTAAAAAATGTTACAATACACAAGATAGTCCATTCTTTCTTCATTAAACACAAAATTGAATACTTAAATTTAAAGAGAGTAGAAACTACAAATGATGTGTGAGCATATATACATAAGTCTCTCCCTCCATCTTCCCACCCCCAAAAAATAATTTGAAACTATATCAAGGGACTTCCCTGGTGGTCCAGTGGCAAGACTTTGTGCTCCCAATGCAGGGGCTTGGGTTCAATCCCTGGTCAGGGAACTAGATCTCACATGCCACAACTAAGACCAAAGCAGCCAAATAAATTTAAAAAAAAAATTTTTTTTTAAGAAATCACATCAAGCAGTGAGGAGCCAATTTTTTTTTCTCTTCCTGAATGTGTTTTTTTTTTTTTTTTTAATTTATTTTTATTAGTTGGAGGCTAATTACTTTACAATATTGTCGTGGTTTTTGTCATACATCGACATGAATCAGCCATGGATTTACATGTATTCCCCATCCCGATCCCCCCTCCTACCTCCCTCTCCACCCGATTCCTCTGGGTCTTCCCAGTGCACCATGCCCAAGCACTTGAATTGCACAATATGTCTTAGCTTTACTCACTCTCTTTATTATATAACACTTGTTCAGATGACTTTAAAATGTGAACTTTAAAATTTTTAGAAACATACTTTCTCAACATATATCAAGATGGATTTTAATGCCGTTTCTAACCTACTAATATTTAAGAATAATTTTATCATACATACTCATAAATTGTTAACTTATTCAACTTGAAAATCTTACTATTAATTTGTCCATGTTTTCAACAATTCCATTCCTTTCCGAGTATGTACACTTGTTTCTACTCATGCTGTAATGATAGGATTATATAAACTAAAGGTTAGTTAGCAGTTGGATACTTGACAAAGATGGCAGAGGAGCCCCTTACAAATGCTATGCTCCATTCCCCTTGTATCAAGAAGCCACTGTGAACTCTAAGAGTAACACATTGTACAATCCTCCAGGTCATAAAATAATCTATATCTTCCATTTTACATGTAATGTGTCAAACCCTCACTTTGCAGCATTTTTAGCTGTCGTGGTAAGTTTAACAGGAGAATGAATAAAAATCTGTACACTGAAAACTCTAGGACATTATGAGAGAAATGAAGAAGGCACAAACAAATGGAAAGATATCCATGTTATGGATTGGAAGAATTAATATTTTTAAAATGACCATACTACCCAAAGCAATCTATAGATCCATGATCATATCTTTCAAAATTCTAATGCTTTTTTTTTTTTTTTTTTCACAGTAAAAGGGAAAAAAATCCTAAAATTTGTATGGAACCAAAAAAGACCTCAGTCATCTAAAGCATTTTGGGAAAAAAGAATTAAGCTAGCAGTATCACACTTCTTGATTTCAAAGTATATTACAAAGTTACATTATGCAAAACAATATGATATTGGCATGAAAAAAGACATACAGACAAACAGAACAGAATCAAGAGCCCAGAAATAGATCTATGCATATACAGTTAACTATTATTTGACAAAGAAGCCAAAAATACTCAGTGGAGTAAAGATAGTCTCTTCAATAAGTGATGCTAGTAAAATTGGATATTCACACATAAAAAAATTAACTACACTCCTATCTCATAATAAGAGTCTCCTATCTCATACCACTCATAAAAATTAACTATAAATGGATTAAAGGCTAAAATGTAAGACCTGAAATCATAAAACTCCTGTTAAAAATTGAGGGGAAGATTCATGACATTGGTCTTGGTGAAGAGTTCTTGGAAGTGACGCCAAGTATATGAGAAACAAAAGCAAAGACAAAAAAATGGGACTGCATCAAACCAAAAAGCTTCTGCACAGAAAAAAATCAATAAGATGAAAAGGTAATATATGGAATGGGAAAAATACTTCAAACCATCTATCAGATAATATAAAAAATATATGAGTAACTCATACACTTCAATAACAAAGACTAAATAATCTGATTTTAAAATGGGCACAGAACCTGAATAAACATCGTTCCAAAAAAGACACACAAGTGGCCAAAATGCATGAATATATGCTCAACATCACAAGTCACAGCAGGGAAATACAAATCAAAATCATAATGAGAACTACTGCACACTTGTTAGGATGGCTATTATCAAAGAGAAGAGGCAATAATTGCAGACAATGATATGGTGGAAAGGGAACTTGTGCATTGTTGGTGGGAATGTAAATTGATTCAGCTTCCATGGAAAACAGCATAGATGTTCCTCAAAAATTAAAAAATAGAGCTACAGTGGGATCCAGCAATACTACTTCTGGGAATACATCTGAAGGAAATGAAATTACTATCTTGAAAAGATATCTGTATACCCATGTTCATTGCAGCATTATTCACAATAGCCAAGATGTGGAAACAACCTAAGCATCTATTGATAGATAAATGGATAAAGAAATTTTTGTGCATAATATATGTAATGTAATACTATGTAGCCATAAAAGAGGAAAAGCCTGCCATTTGTGATGTGGATGAAATTTAAAGGTGTTACAATAAAAATGAAGTAAGTCAGAGAAAAATAAGTACTGCATAGTCTCACTTATATGTGAAACTTTTTTTAAAAATACAGAAACATAATAGATTGGTGGTTGCCTGGGGCAGCGCATAGGTAAGGGAAATGGGAAGTTGTTGGTCAAATGGTATAAACTTTCAGCTATAAGATGAATAAATTCCAGGGATCTAATGCACAACATGATGGCTACAGTTTACAATGTCGTGTTGTAAGCATAAAATTTGTTAAGAGAGTAAATCTCAGATAGTCTCACTATACATAAAAGGTAACTGTATGAGGTTACCTTTGATGTGACTGATGTGTTAACTAACCTTATTGTGATAATCACTTCAAAATATATAAGTATATCAAATCATCCACACTGTACACTGTAAACTCATACAGTGTTATTTTTTAAGTTTATCTCAATAAACATGGGAAAAAAAGAAGTCAGTCTTCACAAAGAGAACTATATTAACTATGATTGAGGTCCTATATAACTAAAGCCCTAGCATAAAAACTGATGATTAAAAATGCAATCACTGTCCAAATCTTCATCTGGAAGTATGTAACAAGGGTAACTAACATTAGATCACTCAGGTTTTAAATTGCTAAATATAGATTGAAGGTATAATGACATTTTTATGAATTAGACAAATGAGAAGTTAGTTTTAGAGTAGATGAAGTTCAGTGGGCACTCAGATATCTAGAGTTCTCCCAAGTACAAAGATACCATGCCTATATAAGATTAATTTTGGATCCCCTGGAAATCCAATATCCTAATTGCTATGTTCATGTCACTCAAGGCTTCACTGATGTTAAGCTGGTGGGAGATACTACGAGAAATTTAAAGTAAGCAGAACTTGAAATAGAAGGAATTAGCACACCCATATCTTCTGTTTCAAGTTCTGCTCATTTTTAATCTAAAATAGAAGGAATTCGCACAACCACGGGCTCCCTGGTGGCTCAGATGGTAAAGAATCTGCCTGCAACGTGGGAGACCTGGGTTCAATCCCTCGGTCGGAAAGTCCCTTGGAGGAGGGCATGGCAGTCCACTCCAAAATTCTTGCCTGGAGAATCCTCATGGACAGAGGAGCCTGGCCGGCTACAGTCCATGGGGTTGCAAACAGTAGGACACGACTGAGCGACTAAGGACAGTACAACCATAGGTGACTGAGATTCAGGAACAGTATTACATGAGATAGAAAGATAGAATATCAATATCAGGCCCGTAATGGTAAAAATCAGTATAAACTGTCAGGTTCTGACTTTTTAATGTTGAGCTAAGTTCACAATAGTAAATTGCAGGAGTTGTAGCAGATGAATATCAGAAGGGGTCAGCAAAGAGCTATCTGGGCCAGAGAGAGCATTCCATTTGAAAAGTGGAGGAGGGAATTAATTTAAGGTGGATTAAGTTACATGGAAAGTGCTAGTCCAAACCAGTATCAAATCGCACCCAAGGTGACCTCTAACCTTCTGCATGTTATTTTCTCCTGGTTTCCTCCCTGTCTCTCTGAACATTTCTCCTCAGTTTTCTTCCCTGGGTCTTTTTTTTTTTTTTTTTCCTGTTCTTATTGTTTAGTTGCTAAGTCAAGTCCAACTCTTTTGTGACCCCAAGGACTGTAGCCTGCCAGGCTCCTCTGTCCTTGGAATTTCTTAGGCAAAAATATTGGAGTGGGTTGCTTTTCCTCCCACAGGGGATTTTCCCAACCCAGGGATCAAACTCATGTCTCCCGCATTGGCATGTGACTTCTTTACCACTGAGCCCCCTGGGAAGATCAATGTAGGGATTACATTTGGTTGAATCTTATTGATTTCCAAGAGTGTGATTACAGAGATGGATCACTGGGATCAGTCAGTTCCCTCCTTAGCTGAATCATCAGATTCCCACCATGCTTCTCTCACGCTGAGGATGTTCGGCAGAAGACACATCATTCATGTGCTCACATAAAGCATGTCCTCCCCTTCCCACCCCTCTAGACAATAAAAACTGCAAATTAGTTGTGATTTTATGGCCTTTTCACTGGAAACCACAAGTCTGAGTTGGCTTATTCAATGTGAGGGTCACAATGAGAGAACATAGATCTTTTTTTTTTCTGTGTGCACCCCTTAAATATTGGTTTTCCAGAGTTCAGGCCTTGGTCTGCCTTATTCCTACTTTTCATCTTCTCCATCTCTTTATTTCAATCTATATCCTTTCATCAACTCCCACAGTGATAATTATGAACAGTATGCCAACAGACCCTCTGTTAGCATATAAAGCAGCCTTAGTGCCAATGTGACTTTTCTTGACAGATGGATTCAAATAACTATCCCTATGTCTTCAACACAAAAAGGCTTCGTTTCCTCCAGACTTCTACATCCCATTCTTTAGGGTTAAGAATGTCTTGATCAAACTAATGCCTGTTTTTATTATTTTTCACATACTCTCAGCCAAGCCACATGTTGCAAACCATAAAAACCAGTCTTATATATCAAGAACTCACAGACCTCCATCACTAACCATTCTTTCAACCCCCTAGACTCCAATACTATCTTTCAATCAGACATTTCCAAGGAAAATACAGTTTCTTCTCTTTGCTATTTCCAGCCCACACTTTCTAGTCCTTATCTTGAATTTTCAGTATTTGAAAATGCTCACCTTTTTTTCCTCAAAATGTTCTATGTCAGTTTTAGGGAAGTAATCTGTCTAGCTCATTTCCTTTACTATTTATCAGCTATGGGGTCTGTGTGTGTGTGTGTGTGTGTTGTGTGGTTTCAATATTGATTTGATGATAAATAAACATTGATTTTCAGGAGGGAGTCAACTTTCAGTCTTGCTACTTTTCTCTCTGCATTCTTTACACAGATGCTGTCAAATCCATGGCTTTAAGAGCTTTCTCTATTTGAAGACTCACCAGATTTGTACTTATATCCACAAATGTGCTATCTTCCCTTAGAGATCACTTGGGCAGCTAAAAATAAGCACAAGCAAAACAAAAATGTACATCTTTTCACCTAACCATGATATTTCTTGGGCTGCACCCATAACTAATAGTAACAGAATCAAGTACCTATTACACAAGCCTGAATATTGAAACTCATTCTTAGTTCTTTCCTCTGCCTTACCATCTGTCATCTCTCACAAAAAAGTCAATAGTTTTCACTAATTTATCTTCCAAAATACAGATACTTTCTCCCAATCTTCTCTATTGCTGTTAGAATTATTGTCTCTTTCTTAGATTGATACAATAAAACTTCTAATAATCAGTTCTAGTCTATTTTTGTCTAGTCCACCACAGTCTTCTACAATGTAAGTGTGGTCAGTTCACTACTCTATGCAATTCCTTTTAGCTGTTCTACAAAATCTGTGTAGAAATGTATAATATTCTTAAAGTCTGTTATTTACTCTTCAACTATTGCTCTAGCTAGAACTCTAAGTTCTCTGTCTCCCATGTGCTCTCTCTAGCAGTAGTAATAAAATAATTTCAATAAAAATAAAACCATAATAGCAACAACTATTTACCAGGTATTTTCTATGTGCCAAATATTGCAGTTTCCTAAATACAGGAAACTCTCTTGTCTCCTGTCTTTGTGCTAGATACACTTTCTTTCTAGAATGACTTTGCATTCTGTTTATTCACCAATGCTTGTCCTTCAAACCAGGCACCAACTCTCCCTAAATTAGGTGCCTTTTGTCTGTGCTCTCAAAGTATACAATTTATAATGTTTTAAAATCACAAAGATATACTACCAAAGCCATGATATGGAATTCAAAATAGTTCCAAATGTTTTAAAAAATGTTTTTGTTTTTGAACATACCAAATGCACACTGTAGCTCATGTATGAGGTCTGGAGAGAAAGTGTGGGTCTGGATGGAAGGGCAGGGAGAGATTGGGCTAGGGTGTACTGAGCAAGAGGAAGCTCAGAGGAAGTCACAGTCAGGGTCAAAGTACAGATACCCTGACCATTTTTCCTGGAAGAAGAAGGATCAAGAGAGAGAACTCGGTAGTTCTGTGGGCCAGCAAAGAAGTCTTGGAATGAGAAACACCTGGGTGCCAGGGGCCCTTTTTCTCAAACTGGGAGTCTGGCTCACATTGCCTATCAAACCAACCCCAATTTGATGCCTCAGTTAGGGTCACAGTGCAGCGGTGTCTCCTCGAGGGGATCCAGCCAGGTGTGGGGGTTCCAGCTCTGTCACAAGTGCTATGCAGGAGCAGGACCTCCCAAAGGTCAGAAGCAGGGAACTTTGAATGCCTGGGCAGGAAGTCGAATGCTTGCCAGAAGTCCAAAGCCCAGGGCAGCAACATGGGCTTCTGGAGTGGTCCCTAGGTTAAAGGTTTAATGAGAAACCATCTGTTTACCAAAAATGCAGCCAAAGCATTTTATACACAACATTATATCATTTCTGGAGTAGGACATGGCAACGCACTCCAAGATTCTTGCCTGGAAAATTCCATTGACAGAGGAGCCTGGTGGGCTACAGTTCATGGGGTCCCAAGAGTCGCATATGACTGTGTACCTTTCATTTTATATCATTCACATTTGGCACATAAACTTAAAGGCTTCTAAATTAACTGAGACTTAAATATCTAGATAATTAATGAGAAATTGAGGTTTTTGACTTTAGAGATTTGGCCTTAATTATATTCATGGTTGTTTTAGCAATGCAGAAATAGATTCTACACTTAACATTTTCAGTTCAGTTCAGTTGCTCAGTCATGTCTGACTCTTTGCAACCCCATGGACTGCAGCATACCAGGCCCCCCTGTCCATAACCAACACCCAGAGTCTACTCAAACTAATGTCCATCGAGTCGGTGATGCCATCCAAGCATCTCATCTTCTGTCATCCCCTCTTCCTCCTGCCTTCAATCTTTCCTAGCGTCAGGGTCTTTTCCAATGACTCGTTTCTTAGCATCAGATGGCCAAAGTATTGGAGTTTCAGCTTCAGCATCAGTCCATCCAATGAACACCCAGGACTGATCTCCTTTAGGATGGACTGATTGGATCTCCTTGCAGTCCAAGGGACTCTCAAGAGTCTTCTCCAACACCACAGTTCAAAAGCATCAATTCTTAGGTGCTTAGCTTTCTTTATAGTCCAACTCTCACATCCATACATGACTACTGGAAAAACCACATCTTTGACTAGATGGACTTATGTTGGCAAAGTAATATCTCTGCTTTTTAATATGCTGCCTAGGTTGGTCATAACTTTTCTTCCAAAGAGCAAGTGTCTTTTAATTTCATGGCTACAGTCACCATCTGCAGTGATATTGGAGCCCAGAATAATAAAGTTTCTCACTGTTTCCATTGCTTTCCCAACTATTTACCATGAAGTGATGGGACCAGATGCCGTGATCTTAGTTTTCTGAATGTTGAGCTTTAAGCCAACTTTTTCACTCTCCTCTTTCACTTTCATCAAGAGGCTCTTTAGTTCTTCTTTGCTTTCTGCCATAAGGGTGATGTCATCTGCATATCTGAAGTTATTGATGTTTCTCCTGGCAATCTTGATTCCAGCTTGTGCTTCCTCCAGCCCAGCATTTAGCCTGATGTACTCTGCATATAAGTTAAATAAGCAGGGTGACAATATACAGACTTGAGGTACTCCTTTTCCTATTTGAAACCAGTCTGTTGTCCCATGTCCAGTTCTAACTATTGCTTATTGACCTGTATACGGGTTTCTCAAGAGGGAAGGTCAGGTGGTCTGGTATTCCCATCTCTTGAAGAATTTTCCACAGTCAAAGGCTTTGGTGTAGTCAATAAAGCAGAAGTAGATGTTTTTCTGGAACTCTCTTGCTTTTTCGATGATCCAGTGGATGTTGGCAATTTGATCTCTGGTCCTCTGCCTTTTCTAAATCCAGCCTGAACATCTGGAAGTTCACTGTTCACATTCTGTTGAAGCCTGGCTTGGAGAATTTTGAGCATTACTTCGCTAGCGCGTAAGATGAGTGCAATTGTGCTGTTGTTTGAACATTCCTTTGCACTTAACATTTTGATAAAATTAAATATGTATTCACTCTATTATCTTTGGGGATGTTATTGACATCTTGGAACCAGGTATTATTGGAATCAAGATGTCAGTTTTGAGGCTATAGTTGTCCTGAGAACATTTGTTCACTAATGATTTTTAAAATGAAATATAAATCCTAGCTTTTCTGTAGTCAGCTCCATTTTAAATGTCAAATTATATTTAGAACAATATGCCTAACTCTCAAGCATGTGATTCAGATATCATTCTAGAATCAATACCATAAGCAGATTTTCTCAACTTCATATAGAGAAATGATATGACACCTCAAGATCTTGTCTTGAAATTTTTCTAACATTGAAGTGAAGTGTTAGTTGCTCAGTTGAGTCTGACCCTGCAATCCCATGAACTGTAGCTTGCCAGGCTCCTCTGTCCATGGGGTTTCCCAGGCAACAATACTTGAGTGGGTAGCCATTCCCTTCTCCAGGAGATCTTCCCGACCCGGGGACGAACACAGGCCTCCTGCATTAGAGGCAGATGCTTTGCCATCTGAGCCACCAGGGAAGCCTTCTAACATTGAAACATGCAACAATCAAAGCAAAAGACAGAAGTTATTAATCACTTTCATTTTGAGCAGGAAGGTCTGAATACAGAAGTCTCTAACTTTTCTCCATATGCTTTAAACCTTTAATATTGTGTAACCCAATTTCAAGTAGCTTCAAGCTACTCTGGAATATGGTTTCAACAGCTGTTTTTCTTTTGTGGAAAAGTAATCTAAGTGTCTGACTATAGTAGGACAAAATATATCAACATTCATCCAAAGGAACTAAACAGAAACCCACTCTCTATTCCATCAATAGTATGTAATTTCCAGTTTATATGCCTTTTCCTTTGTTTATTTCTGACATATATTTATTTGTCTGATTTTTCTCCCATGTTTCAGTTCAACTTCCAGGTATTATCCTTAACCTCCAGTCATAGTGTTGTGTCAAATTTATAAGAGATCTTTTACTTATAAACCAGAAATTAAAGGAATTCACTTTCAAATCACACAAAGACATCAACGTTGTTAACGAAATTCGTTAGGAATGTATCTGCTTTTATTTTTAAAAGATAATATTGAAACATTTAAAAATCACATTAGAAATGAATAGATTATATCCATTTATTCTATTAGCCAGAACTAATGAATAACTTGCCCTCAGGGAAGCTGAGACTGACGTTTACCAAGGATTGTTTGTTTTGTTTTTGTTCTAGCGCTCCACTGGTCACAGAGCAAAACCAAATTGTGTGACCTGTTGAATCAGTTACACATTATCATTCTACACATTTCTATAAAAGAAAGTTGTAATGCCTCCAGAGGAGTTTTAGGAGTTTAAAGAACACGAAATAAGTCACTAATATAGCATGTCATTCCTATCTTGGTCAAGAGCTGGTAAACTCTTTGGTAGCACAAAGCTACGACAGATTAGCTGCAAGTTAACAGTATTGTACACACTCCTCTTTCCCTGGACGTTGGAGGTTGAATTGCACTCCAGGTTTTTCTGTGTGTAAGTGCCAGAGTACTCAGCGAGATAAAGAAAAGGCTCCTCTTTGATAGGAACATTTTATCTTACTGACAGATGAAGGGCATTATAAAGGTTTCATCAAATAATTTGTGAGCACGCATACATAACGATACAGGGGAAATATTCTCTACAGTGATATGAGTGTCCCGGTCACTTATTTTCTAATATATTAGAGACTATATAGGAGGATCTAATATGGCATAGACAGAAAATTTCACAGAATCAACCAGTTCCTCTGTTTCAATGTCATGCTCCCTGAATCCAGTGACTTACTAATTGGATTCTTAAGCCACTAAATGTTGAAGCAGATGTCATCCAATTTGAAACTATGGAAAGAAGCATATCTAATAAAATTAATCTTAATATTCAAATACCCTTCTGGATTACAGATAAACCTGATTACTCCTAGGTGAGCTATTAAACTTGAGTCCAGGACCTACCTCCTGCTGTCTCCTCAAGAATCTGTCTGAGCAGCTGACAACCTGCTTCTACAGATCAGAATTCTAACAATACTGCATATGAGCAGAAATAATACTCTCTTAAATCACAATTTATTTCAGTATGTAAGCTGATAGTCTAACTCATACTTTAATTCCTTCTTGTGAAAAAGTAAAAATATGAAATTAACTTGGAATTATATGTATTTGCAAATTTCTAATATATGTATTTTTTGAAAAACACAGAAAACAAATTTAGAAGACTAATGCACAAGTCCTGTAAACAAAGTAAACTAGAAAGGATATTGCAAGGTAGGTGCATTAAGTCATTCATGTGTTTTAGAGCATAGTTTTATATACATGAAAAAAGCATTTATTTTCCATCCAGTGTTCTTTAGTCTAAAATGTGTTAGGACCATATATTGTTTTATAGCTGGAATGATTTCTCTATGCAGTAATATATATTTCTGCATTTGAATTCAAATAAAGTATTTTGTGACAGCTACAAGATGAAATAATATAATCAAAATTAATCATGGTAATGATAGAAAAAATATACTGCTGGCAGATGTTCATATGAAATAATTTTTGGTGCTAGTATCTTGAAGAATATTAAGCAAAATGCAATGTTACAATAAAATTTTCCAGTAGGTACTGAATTTCACAAAATAAAGAATTTTATATAGCTTCTTTTCTGTATCTTATATGTTTTTCATTTGGAATTTTTATAAGATCATACATCTGCTTAACCAAGTAAAATTTTTGCCACATACCCCTTAATTTTATAGTCATAGCCCTCCTCACTATGCCTTTTCCTGTCCATCAGGGAATAGCCCATGGTTTCCTATGAGCCACTAAAATGGGACTTTTGTTAGCAGGATACAATTGCTTCAGAAATAAAATCAGTTTATGAGGTAAGAAGCATGTAAAAATCTGTTTGTATCTCAGTGTGGAGAGAGATTGTAATGAATAAAAACATCAGTAAAGGAGGGAATTCTTCATGCATTACCAAAGGTCCTACTTTTCCTGTTTTCCTACAGGTCAAATTACTGGCACTTGTGAGTTAGAATATAAATCACTTTAAGAAAACTGAAAACTCTTCCTACTCTTTCAACGGTACATTTATTCAGGTCATATAATTGACTTCATGATAAAGTTATATTCTGGTAATGTAGATGCTGGAAAGTATGTGATCTTGATTGATATTTGTGTTCTAAATTCTTTCAGAAAAATGTGTCCCCTAAACTTTTCTGCCCTTAGATTGTCTACGATAGTTTTAGTCCTTGTTGATGATCACAGCGGTTTAATGATGGTGATGAGAGATTTATTTTTTAAAGTCCTTTTGACATATGAGGATGCAAAGTGAAAGAGGAAGAATGTTAACTTGTTCCACATGGGACACAAGGCTGAAAGGTTCAAACTGTATTGATATTCATGAAGCAAAACAACCAACTCCTATTTTTGAAATACTGAACATAAGAATATTCCACTTTATATTTCAGAGAGATTATTAGCTAAGTGATTAATTTACTAAAATGCATTCAGACTGTAGAACAATGGCCAGGAGAAGGTTGATTTGAGTTAAGAAAATACCTATTGATGCTTTAATATAGGCCAACATTGCTGAAAAAATCCAGCTCCTTAGATGGATATGATTTCCAGATGTCTTCTCTTGAAGGGATTTGTAAAACTAGGGAGCTACAAAATAGGCTTTTCTTTCTCTTTGAGGATTAATTTGATAAGAATTTTTAAAACTGTAGATGTTGATAGTTTAATGCTCAGATATATATTTTTTAAATTTTTGTTTACTTTAGTCCCACTACCACTCCAAGATCTAAGCTCTCTTCTCCCTCATATTTCAGATCTCGCAGAAACTACATTTATCAAACCAAATTCTTTCTGAAATGCATCTCTGCCTTAATTCCAGTTATTTTGGATTCCTGGGCTTCATTTGTTCATCATATGATTGTCTTCTCTTCCTGAGTGTAAACTCATCGATCCTTCTTGCTTCTTTATTCCCTGATCAGCCATCTGCATAGTGACACACTTTATCTGTGCTCCTATAGTAACTGACTATGCATTTAAATTCTTATTTTGTTTATTCATTCTATCCCCAGATTATAAATTCTTTGATAACAAAATGATCATGCATCATTGTACTGGGATCTCCTCAGGAATTAACGTAATGCCTGGCATGTAGGATGAGCTCCCAACATAATTAGCTGGTTAATAAAGTGCGTCTATCTATCTGCTTACACAAATCTCACCTGTCCTACAAGAAACGTATAACCACCATTGCCAAAAAATCCTTCATACATCATTGTCTCCTTTAACTCATTCAACTCCTGAATAGATTAGCATATCAAAACAGAAAGTGATACTATTATAAATGCTAACATAACAAAACTATCCTAAAAGAGACAATAGTAATATAACTTTGGGCATTTATTGATTGCTTAACAAGTATTATACAGTGTATTAAGTGTGAGAAAATACGTGACCTGTTCAAAGCAATACAGCTTGGGCTGAGGTACATCAGAGAGTGAATACAAGGCCTGTTTAACTGAAAGTCCATTATAGTTTTTGAATAGTTTAATGTATAGGCTTTATAAAGCATTTCATATTTGAACAATATAAATATTTCAATAAATATCAGTTATTATTTTGTTGTCAACTTTATCTTTCATTGCTGTCCAGTTGCTTTATTTATGCAAAACTTTGGTCTTCCCTGGTGGCTCAGACGGTAAAACATCTGCCTACAATGAGAGAGACCCGGGTTCAATTCCTGGGTCAGGAAGATCTCCTGGAGAAGGAAATGGCAACCCACTCCAGTATTCTTGCCTGGAAAATCCCATGGATGGAGAAGCCTGGTAGGCTACAGTCCATGGGGTCGCAAAGAGCCGGACAGGACGGAGCGATTTCACTTTCACTTTTTTTCCGTGCGGCCAAGCACATACTTTCTCACATAACTGTACCTAAGTTGGAAGTGATACCTGCAGTTCAGTTCAGTCACTCAGTCGTTTCCCACTCTTTGCGACCCCATGAATCGCAGCACTCCAGGCCTCCCTGTCCATCACAAACTCCCGGAGTTTACTCAAACTCATGCCCATTGAGTCGGTGATGCCATCCAGCCATCTCATCCTCTGTCGTCCCCTTCTCCCCCTGCCCCAATCCCTCCCAGCATCAGGGTCTTTTCCAATGAGTCAACTCTTCACATCAGGTGGCCAAAGTACCGGAGTTTCAGCTTCAGCATCAGTCCTTCTAATGAACACCCAGGACTGATCTCCTTTAGGATGAACTGGTTGGATCTCCTTGCAATCCAAGGGACTCTCAAGAGTCTTCTCCAACGCCACAGTTCAAAAGCATCAATTTTTCGGTGCTCAGCTTTCTTCACAGTCCAACTCTCACATCCATACATGACCACTGGAAAAACCATAGCCTTGACCAGACGGACCTTTGTTGGCAAAGTAATGTCTCTGCTTTTTAATATGCTATCTAGGTTGGTCATAACTTTCCTTCCAAGGAGTAAGTGTCTTTTAATTTCATGGTTGCAATCACCATCTGCAGTGATTTTGGAGACCCCCAAAATAAAGTCTGACACTGTTTCCACTGTTTCCCCATCTATTTTCCATGAAGTGAAGGGACCAGATGCCATGATCTTAGTTTTCTGAATGTTGAGCTTTAAGCCAACTTTTTCACTCTCCTCTTTCACTTTCATTAAGAGGCTTTTTCATACTTATCATATACCAATGGAACTGACTGGCCCCAAAACAAAACAAAGCCTTAGACATCAGTACAGGTGAAAAAGATATGGATGCTGTATAGTGTTAAATGCTAAATAATTAATACTTATTATATTAAGATTATGAGCCTCAGTTATCTAGATGCAAGTGTAGACTGAATTTCTAAGTAGATATAAAATAATGTATATTCTGTAATGTAAGTCTTTGCAACAGTTTTAAAAGTTGAACTTTGTGTCTAAAAAATATGTCTCTCAACTATTCGAGGTTTAAATTCCATTATATTTCTTGCCTGAAACATCAAAGCTACATGTTCTAAAAGTTATTCATAGAACCATCCCATTTATAAAATAAATAATGTTCCTTCATTGACAGTAAGACTATGGCAAGTATAAATGTATTAAATTCAATTTAAATCTGTGTTTCCATCATTTTCCCAGTGCCTAGAAGTTTAAGCATTCTGTAATCACACTGAAGAAATTGCAGTCTTTTTTTTTTTTCCCCTTCACATGGCTTTTCAATTATATTAACTCTTTAATCTCTGATTTAATTTTAAAAGTTATGGAAAAATAAATATTTCTAGTGTATGTAAGTTAAAGTTAATGGGTCAAAAATTAAAACTATAAATACAAACACAAAAGTTCATCAAAAATTCTGGATCTTTAAGTTCCCTTCTCTTTGGGATCAAATCAAAGATATCAACAATACCAATATATCAGACCATCCACCTAGTATTCAGTTCAGTTCAGTTCAGTCTCTCAGTCGTGTCCAACTCTTTGTGATCCCATGGACTACAGCACGCCAGGCCTCCCTGTCCATTACCAACTCCCAGAGTTTACTCAAACTCATGTCCATTGAGTCGGTGATGACATCCAACCATCTCATCCTCTGTCCTCCCCTTCTCCTCCTGCCTTCAATCTTTCCCAGCATCAGGGTCTTTGCAAATGAGTCAGTTCTTCACATCAGGTAGCCAGAGTATTGGAGTTTCAATTTATCAGTATACCTCTCACCTCATCATAACTGCAAACATTACTGCAGCATTATCACAAGAATAACACAGTCTTCCCTCGGTCACTCACATGGAGAATCTATTCTCTATACTTTAATGGTGCAGAATAGAGAATGATTATAAAAAGTAGTGTCTATATTTTGGAAGCTTCTTTAAAATGGATTTTCCACTTCTTTAAGTGTTGGTTCCTGCTTGCCTGTATGCTCAGTCGCTTCAGTTGTATTCAACTCTTCTGCAACTCAATGGACTGTATCCAAACAGGCTCCTCTGTCCATGAGCTCTCCACGCATGAGTGGGTTCCCATGCCCTCCTCTGGGGTATCTTCCTGACCCAGGGATACAACCAGCATCCCTTTTGGGCATATGGGTTCTTTACCACTAGTGCCACCTAGGGAGCCCAAGTGTTTCACCTTCTTTTAAAAGCTTCAGTATTTGTGGGAAGACATGATTAACACAACAAGAAGGTCAGAATTGTTGATAAATATGGGACCCATTATAGTGCCTCCCTCAGGAAAATGCTGAAGAAAATTGGTATCAGCCAGCATGCCGCATACACTTGCTGCTTCTGTGGTAAATCCATGATGAAGGTACAAGCTGTGGGCATCTGCTATTGTGATTCCGTCATGAAAATGGCAGCTGGTGGTGCCTGGACCTACAACACTGTTTCTGCTGTCACAGTATAGTCTGCCATCAAAAGACTGAAGAAATTGAAGGACCAGTAGAAGTGCCACCATGTGAAACATTTCTAGCATATAATAATGAGTTAATTTATAATAACAAAAAATTAATATTTGTAACACTTAAAAATTAAAGTAAAAAAGCACTAAAAACTGGGTAATTATAGGAAAAGATAAACTTAACAAGAAATTCAAGAAACTCCCAAATTTACTTCTATTTAACTAATTCTGTGTAACTTTGAGGTTTAAAGTTTAAATAATATATTCATTTTATAATCTACTCTATTTTTCAGAAATAACAAGGCTTTTATAAATCATACACAAGAAAAGAGACACAATTTAATAAGAAAAACTAATTCAAGTACAAATTAGCTACTTGTTACTTATGAAAAGAGTAACAAATTTTAGGATATTATTGCGTAAGTTCAAAAATTAAAGAAGTTTACAACAAATGCAATGTGAAAATATCACATCTCAACTAAATTTATTATGAACATTTCAGAAATTGTAATGATTAAATATAAACATTATGCTATTAAAACAGTAATAAGTATCACCAGTTTAAAGAATTATGTGTCATTAAACCACATTTTGAGATTCATTATTATTTCACCTATAAGGAAATTGTGCTATTTCATAGACCATGCACTTTGTTCCTCATCATGACTTACTAGCGATGTCCAAGAAAATATCATCAATTACCAGCCATTCTTCATGTTAGACATTGAGATATCACAGAGCGTGAGCTGTGAAAGGTTTAATACTGACCCATCAAAGATGTTCACATCCTTATTCCCCAAACCTATAAATACCTTACCTTCCATGGCAGAAGGAGCCTTGTGGATGTGATAAAATTAAGGATCTTGAGATGGGAAACTTGTTCTGGATTATCTGGGTGAGGCCAATTTAATCACAAGGATCTTTATAAGAAGACAATAAGAGGGTCAGACACAGACAGTATTGTGATAACAGTAGAGATTTGAAGATGCTGTATTTCTGGCATTGAAGATGGAGAAAGAGGCCATAAAAAAAAGAATACAGGTGGCCTTTAAGAGTTATAAAAGGCAGGAAAACCAATTCTCCCCTAGACTCTTCAGAAAGAATATAGCCCTTCTGATCCATTTTAGAACTTCTCCTCTTAGGAACTGTACAATAAATATATATAATATAATATAGTATAATATATAGTATAATATAATGTATATATATATAAAAGAATAATAGCATAAGGGGATTTCAAGCAAATAGATTGCAAAACAATGGAAACAGTGACAGACTTTATTGTTGAGGGCTTCAAAATCACTGCAGATGGTGACTGCAGCCATGAAATTAAAAGACGTTTGCTCCTTGAATGAAAAGCTATGACCAAACTAGACAACATATTAAAAAACAGACACATCACCACTTGCTGACAAAGGTCCGTCTAGTCAAGGCTATGGTTTTTCCAGTAGTTGAAAGCTGAGCATTGAAGAATTGATGCTTTCGAACTGTGGTGTTAGAGAAGACTCTTGAGAGTCCCTTGGACTGCAAGGAGATCCAATCAGTCCATCCTAAAGGAAATCAGTCCTGAATATTCACTGGAAGGACTGATGCTGAAGCTGAAACTCCAATACTTTGGCCACCTGATGCAAAAAACTGGCTCATTTGAAAAGACCCTGATGCTGGGAAAGACTGAAGGAGGAGGAGAAGGGGACAACAGAGGATAAGATGGTTGGATGGCATCACCGACTCAATGGACATGAGCCTGAGCAAACTTCAGGAGTTGGTGATGGACAGGGAAGCCTGGTGTGCTGCAATCCACGGGGTTGCAAAGAGTTGGACATGACAGAGTGACTGAACCGAACAGAACTGAACTGATATAAAAATAAACTTGTGTTAATCCAATAAGTTTATGTTAATTTGTTACAGCAGCCATAGGAAACTAGTACATCTTCCTTCTGCTAAAGACTACTTCCAACAATCTTGATGTTTAAGGCTTTCCAACTATATTCCTGATTCAAAATTAGTTTCCTAGGAAATCTGAAAATTAGCAATGCTTTGAGGATGTCAAATCTAATGTGGAGCTTTTCCAAGAGGAACACATAACAAGTGTGCATAGTGATGTTTTCCCATTACTTCTGCAATGATAACTACGACCTTATGTTTAGTTAACCATGCACTTGAAAAATAAGCATTTTTAAGTATTTCAACAATGTAGTATCCAACTTGACATTGATATACATAGACTCAAAGTGCTTTGAAGTTCTTTAATATAGATGGAGGATGCATGGAACCAGGTAATTAAAGGAGACGATTCAGTTACAACCCTACAATGGATTCATTTGGGACACAAACTCTAAATGTATAATTGGAAGAGACATATTTGATAATTATCTTAACCCCTACATTGAGTCCTTTACCAGGGGAAAAAGAGCTAGTACAGTAGAAATTGGCAGGAAAACACTTTTACAACTGAATTGTTGTCCAAGAGAATGTAATACAACCTATTTTTGTATCTTTGCCCATGTATTAGCACTCAGTTTTCAGGTTCATTTATATTCCAAAAGATAGAGAATGTCTCTTCCCCCCTCAGGGATTTGCTTACATTACAGGGTAGTAAGGATGAAATCTCACTCTAGAAGGAAAGATGGTCAGGTTTGCCAGTTATCCTTTATAAGAGTGGATGATTTCCAAGCTTGCTTTTCCTCAGCCGTGATACAGTTCAGCTGTGTGCACAGCATCCACCTGGACCTCTCTCCACATGGCCCCAGTGGAATTTGTGGGTCAAAGGGAACATTTGTCATCTGCTACATCATGAGCAGTAAAGTGTCTAAATTTATTTGACTTGTCTCCTTCCCGGGGCTTCCCAGGTGGCACTGGTGATAAAGAATCTGTCAACCAATAAGGAGATGCAGGTTCAATCTCTGGGTCAAGGAGATCCCCTGCTGAAGGAAGCAACAACCATTATGGCATTCTTGCCTGGGAAATCCCATGGACAGAGGAGCCTGTTGGGGTAGAGTTTATGGGGTCACAGAGTCAGACACGACTAACAGACTCAGCATAGCCTTACCAGTTGAATCTAAGGAACTGTGACTAACCATCCTAGAAGCTTCCACCACACTTTTATTTAGGGACTGTATGATCATTTCACAGTAGTCTAACACATATTCCAATGATAGTTTGCCTTTTCTGCTTATAAGAACTTAATTAGCACCATTAACCAAAGGCTCATAGAAAGCTCTATCCACTGACACAGACTCTTTCATAACATTCCCTGTTACACAAAGTCTCTCATAATGTAAAAGACCTATTTTCCAGAAAGAAAAAAAAAAGGTACACTATAGACACATGAATCTGGGATTTGTTCGTTCTATTATTCAGAACCTCCCAGAACATTGGCCCAATAGTATACAACAGTGATCACTTGAAGGGTCAACTGAGCTGTCCTTCTGGAGATTATGCCATGTAAAGATAGAGTGCTGTTCTCCAGGACATGGTATACAGTCTGAATTAATAATAATGATACGATGCTATTTCCCTAGGAAACAGGCAGTAGGGATTGGAGTAGGATTGTCTTTGTTTATCATCATACACTGATCTGTTTCAGGGAATGTGTGCTTTATATCACAGCAACACTGAACTCTGGTGATTTAGAGATATCAATCCCAGATAGAGAATTACTCCACCAGGTGCACGACAAGCAACCTTTTAAGCTTTTATTTGATCATTACAAGCAAAGGGAAAAAAATTACCATCTTGGCAGGCAGGCAGGCTATTACTACATAATGTTGATATTTTAGTTGTTCAGTTACTCAGTCACATCCAACTTTTTGCAACCCCATGGACTGCAGCACACCAGGCTTCCCTGTCTTTCACCATCTCTCGGAGCTTGCTCAAATTCATGTCCACTGAGTCAGTGATGCCATCCAACCATCTTGTTCTCTGTTGCCCCCTTCTCCTCCTGCCCTCAATCTGTCCCAGCATTAGTCTTTTCTAATGAGTCAGCTCTTCACATCAGGTAGACAAAATATTGGAGCTTCAGCTTCAGCATCAGTTTTTCCAATGAGTATTCAGGATTGATTTCCAGAGATCAGTGATTTGATCTCTTTGCAGTCCAAGGGACTCTCAAGAGTCTTCTCCAACACCACAGTTCAAAACCATCAATTCTTTGGCGCTCAGCCTTCTTTATGGTCCATCTCCCACATCCATCCATGACTACTGGAAAAACCATAGCTTTGACTTCATGGACTTCCATTGGCAAAGCAATGTCTCTGCTTTTTAGTATGCTGTCTAGGTTTGTCATAGCTTTTCATCCAAGGAGCAAGCGTCTTTTAATTTCATTGCTGCAGTCACCATCTGCAGTGACTTTGGAGTCCAAGATCCAAAAATTACTATTACTACACAATAGGGGCAGGGAAAACTTCGGTACTCTGTCAACGTATTTATCTCCTGGAACTCCTTCATCTCATATCCATAGTAATGAACAAGTGTTTCAGCTATGGTCTGAGAAGGATCTAATAATCAGAGGTTCAGACTGTTCAAGGGGTGAGGTTCTGAAGTTAGGGAAGTCACCTAAACCAGCAGCAATGTTAGTCTATGGTAGAGAGATTTTAAAATGGATAATAGAAGAGGCAGACAAAAAAATCTCAGATGTGGCCTTGAGAACAGGTTTATAGATATAGGTCTCTTTCTCCTTGTAGGTTTACTCAGGAAAATAGACTGACCAGAATATTGGAGAAAATATTTCCAGGACTTCTTATACAAAGCAAATGAATTAATGAATCACAAAACTTGGACTGAAGTTGATGCATTGGTGCGCCACCCAGAAACTCCCTCTGGTGTTAAGATACTCACTTCCTCAGCTGTTGAGAGTGAGTGATGCTAATATCCCTCAGCCAACTCCCTGCACAAATACTTTCTTCATCAGACGAGAGCTGCTTTACCCCATGCCACACTCCTTTCTCAAAAGCTGCCTCATCTAAAGACTGATGCATGTAACATAGGAAGCTTAGAATGATTCCTTCATAGATGGATAACCACAAAATGCCATACTAACTCTAGAACACCCTATGCTATCCGTGAGGTCTTTTTTGCAATGCATCGCAGTTCTGCTCTTCTCTCTACTCAATCGCCCACATTAGTGACTCTATATGTGTTGATCCCATGGGTACTTTCAGTAGAATTTCTACACGTAAATCTCTATCTCTGGATACTCTCTAAAGAATCTGATCTAAGACAAATATAAGAAGCATGTGAAAGCCATAAGATAATTTTTCAGAATATCAAATGGTATTTATTACAAATTCTATTGTATGTTCTCTATTTCCTAATGATGACCTATTTATATATCAGAGACTCATGTTTGAAGCACCAGTGGTTTTCTGGATTAGCCATTAGTATGACAACTACTGAGCAATTCTTCCTCTGAGCAAATTACCTGTCCTTCGATAGCAGCAGCCCACAGAATTGAAGTGTAAAACTGACAAACCAATTTTTCAGATGAATTTGCAGACACTCCAGCCAAAAGTAAGACAGAGGTAGAAGGAATATTGTTCACACAAGAGAGAAATAGATTTTTTGCTTTGACTGCTTACAAGAACTTGAGATGATAAATGAACTGATAGCAACAGCATCTATATTTTCAGGAAAAATGTCTTTATGTTTCATTTATCTGGTTATTGAAATACAAAGAATATATGCCACAAATAATATGTGATATAATGCAGAATCTCATAGGTACATTCTAATATTTAATTAAAGATATTTTATCCTTCATTCTTGACATATCTGTAACCTTATAGGATTTTTTCCCTTGATATCTTTTCCCTATAGGATTATTCATTTTTATTTTCTGATTTTCATTTGTCTTTTTGTTACTTGTCAATATGTGTATTTTGTTGTTTATAATTATAAGGTTCATAATATTTTTTTCATGATACTATTACTTAAGCAAAGAAGACAAGATTTTTTTTTTTAATTGGGCCCTGGCATTTCATTTAACACTGGTAACTTGGTGATCTGGATTATTTCTTGCTTACTTCTACTCAGTATTGAAGTTCTGTGCTTTTGCTCACGTCTTCCACTTGAAATTTTTCTTCACTGGCCCTTAAATTCATGCCTGCTTTTCAGGTACGGTTTCTTTCCAAGAACTTATTGACACATCTACATTGTACACCTTATTATATATAAATAAAATAAATCCTCTTTCAGTAACTTTCCACTAACATGTTTGCAATTACACATTTTTACTCTCTGTTACTTTTTCCTTTAAAAAAACATAGACCAGATAATAAAACCTATCTGGTCAAATTGTTTCTATTTTCCTTTATAATTGATATCACTTCTAATTTGTAATACTTCTTCATCCAAGCATTTGAGACATATAGCATTTAATTCTATTTGCTATTTTAAAATATAATCTTCAATTAAATTTTATTTTTAAAAGATGTGAAATAATTATTTAAGTTAATTCACTTATTTCAAATTTAAAGACCCACTATTTCCAATATTATTTTTAAAATATTATCTTTCACTCCCATTAATTTGGGATTTCTACTTTATTATTTAATTCTTTTATATTGAGTTGGCTCAAAAGTTTGTAACATCTTACAGAAAAACCTGAATGAACCTTTTGGCCAACCCAATATTTTAAAATCTGTTTGAGGGAAGTTATTGTTCAATTCCTCTGTTTATGTTATCAAATTTTTTAAAAAATCATGTGTTTTATTTCAAATCACCATGAGATTGAAACTCAAATGGCTAAACAGCTATTATTGGCATGATCAAGTTTTCTCTTCTATAAAAAGTGATAACAATATTAGTAAATCTTACTGTAAGAATGACATGTAAGCTTATATCATACCCATCATTAGAATCTGGAAATGATAATTTATTACTGTTCATCAATTTATATATTTAACAAGTATAAATTAATTTAGGTTCTACTTTATTTCTGACACTATGCTGGGCATTGGAATATATTCAGTTCAGTTCAGTCTAATATGTACTTGGTGAGTGTCACAGTATTTCAGTTCAGTTCAGTTGCTCAGTCGTGTCCAACTCTTTGTGAACCCATGGACTGCAGCACATCAGGCCTCCTTGTCCACCACCAACTCCTGGCGTTTACTCAAATTCATGTCCATTGAGTCAGTGATGCCATCCAACCATCTCATCCTTTGTCATCCCCTTCTCCTCCTGCCCTCAATCTTTCCCAGCATCAGGGTTTTTCAAATGAGTCAACTTTTTGCATAAGGTGGCCAAAGTATCAGAGCTTCAGCTTCAATATCAGTCCTTCCAATGACTATTCAGGGCTGATTTCCTTTAGGATGGACTGGTTGGATCTCCTTGCAGTCCAAGGGACTCTCAAGAGTCTTCTCCAACACCACTGTTCAAAACCATCGATTCTTTGGCACTCAGTTTTCTTTATAGTCCAACTCTCACATCCATACATGACTACTGGAAAAACAATAGCCTTGACTCAACGGACCTTTGTTGGCAAAGTAATGTCTCTGCCTTTTAATATGCTGTCTAGGTTGGTCATAACTTTTCTTCCAAGGAGTGGAATATATTAGCGAGGATAATTTTTGAAACAGGCTTTGCTTTCCAAGATGTCAGTGTATTTTGATAAATGAAGACAAATGGACATGTTACTGCTGGATACATGGTAAAATAGGTGCATATTTGTATGCTAAATTAATGAAACGGAATCCAGATAACCCAATCTGTGGATCTCCAAAATGATGTGACCAAAAAGATGTGATGCTTGAGTTGAGACTATATTCTTATCAAGAGTACACTGTTAATCTAGGGGGCCAAACTTTAAGGCATACTGTCAATACTCTGAGAGTAAATCTTAGGTGCATTCATGTGAAAAAAAAAAGCCTCCTGGTTTTTGAAACAAGTAGTTCACAATTGTCCTTGGATCTAGTGATTAATTAACATTATCCTTCTTCACTGCCATCAGTCTTCTAGACGTACCATTTCTACTAAATCTTAAGACAGCATCTCAGCCGTTGCACTGAAGCTACCTGCTAGCAGCAGCTAGGATGGCCAGTATTCTGCCAGGTTTTCACAGTTTGGTTGAAAATGGTAAAAATTATTTTTCAAAGTTTTTTTTGCTATCTTTTCCTGTTCTGTTTTCTATTTGCATTTGCTAATAGTTGTCTCAAGTTAAAATTAATATCCAACATGGAGTTTTATTGCAACTGCATTAATGTCTAATTTAGTATGAGGTGATATCGTTATAATGTTCAATCTTCTCATTCTAGAAATCTCTTTATTAAAGTCTTTATATTTTCCAGGAAATATTTGTGGGTTAACTATTTGCATATCATACATTTTATGCGTGCATGCTGAGTTGCTTCAGTTGTGTCCGAATCTGTGAGACTCTAAGGACTGCAGCCTGCCAGATTCCTCTCTCCATGGGATTCTCCGGGCAAGAGTACTGGAGTAGGTTGCCGTGCCTTCCTTCAGGGGATCTTCCCAACCCAGGAACTGAATCTGTGTCTTTTATGTCTCTTGCATTGGCAGGCAGTTTCTTTACCACTAGCACCACCAGGGAAGCCCCTAAATATTTTATATTATAATGTTTTTAAAGTATTATGCTTTTTTATTATTGTTTTCAGCAGAATCTGTTTCAACATAATCTACTTCCTAATGGGGATTGGTTGTAAGTTGCAATGATATAAGAGGCTGAATTACTAATGATCAGTGAGAAATAAAAATCATACACACACAGATATACAAGCATCTGCTTTTGGACAGCTCCAAACTGTCAAATGAAACTTCGAAAAGCCGCTTTTTGTGCATTGGGACACATCTTGAATTTGTAGTACAAGATATTCTAACAGTGGGGCAAGCTCAGAGAACATACTTAAGGTTGGGGGTTCATAGTTTATATTTTCAGTTTTCAAAATGCTCTCTCTGATAAATCTACATATTCCTGGTTATTCACAGTAAGCAACCCAAATAGATTAAATATATCTTGCTAAAAATATTTTCTTAAGAACTCCGTTAAGTATCTTACTACTATCATATCACATCCAAATGTTCATGAGGGAGTCTGAAAGTGGTGTTTCTCTTTTAATTAAATTCTTAATAACTATATGCTTCTATCACTCAGAAAATAAAAACTTATGACTTTGCACATTACTTGTTTCATTTATTTTAGCATATTCCTTAAGAAATAATTTTAATATTTGTTGTAATTTTTCTCTATCTTTATTGATCAATTATTAATCTATATAATTATTTATTTATAAAATGGAAATATCATAAGGTTTACATTATTCATTTTCTTTTCTACCCTTTCAATTCTGCTTCTCTGCCTTCTATTTGAATTTTAATTCTTATGTCTAATTTCTTCACAATCTTCAAGAAACGGTTTCCCTTTTCATCTCTAATGTGTTCTTATCTCCTGAACATTTGCTTTGTCTTATTTTATATATTACTTTCTAGGTCTCCAGCTTGAGAACACTACTTTATTTGTTTTAGAATACTGTATTTTTGTAAAAAACAGACAAAAGGGATTTTTTTTTCTTCGATTGTTCAAATTGATGATCATTGTATTTTTTTGCAGGGGGGGAGAATATAAACTCACAATTAATTCCTATAAGTTTACTAATGATTTTTTTAAAAAGCACATATGCAGAATCAGTGTTTCCCAGACAGTTTGCAGTGGTTGTGCTTGTACTGTCTCCTAAACCCTTCCATGTCCTCTAGGATAATCAAAGAATTGGTCCCACGGGTGTCTTCAGTCTACACATACCAATTCCCAACACTGATGATAGATTGTTCAACACTGACTTTAGCAAGTCCTGATTTCTGCTGCCATGACGGACTGAGATGAAAACATTTCCCTGCTCCCAGCATCTATTTTTCTGAAAATAAGAAAACTAATTTATTTTTTAAACCTGAGTCTGTCACTTATTTAGGGACAAAACAAACCAAAAGAAAATAATCTTTGTTTCATTTACCATAACATATTCCACATAATGGAAAATACAGAAAATAACAGTTAACCATCCACTGAATTTCAGCTTATTAAAATTGTGCCATCTTTCTTCAGGTTTCTCTCTTTTAAAGGAAAAATAAAATACAGATATATTAAACACTCTCCTACAACTGTTGCATGTCATTCTCAATAATAATTATGTACTTTTCCTACTTATTTTTTGCATCTTTGTAACCATTAATAGGGTAAAAATAAATCAATTTTTAGTTTTTAAAATTTGTGCAAATAGCATAATACTGTGCATTTTTTAACCTTCATAAATGGACAGATTCACCTGAATTTTTCAATCATTTATTTATGTACGCTGAAAATCAAAGTGAGAAATGGATGCTAAAAAGCAATGTTGCAATTATGAGTAAAAAACTAAGATTCTCAGATACAGCAGCTTTGTTAACATTGAGTTGCTGAATTTACTCCACATTTTTGAGAGAAAAGTAAACCCCTACTTGTTTAAGACACTCTTTATCAAGTTTTCTCTTACTTTGAGCCAAAAGTAAATGCTACCTAAAATGCTCTTTACTGTGTAATTCCTGCTATATTTAAAATTCTCTTTTCAATACTTGAGTCAGGATTTCTACACCTTCTGTTCTGGGTTTGTGTGTATGTGTGTATTCAGCCCACTCCATAATCTTTGTAATCAACATGGTTGCTATGGCTACTAAAAGCTCTAACCTTTTAGTTCCCCTTGACCTTTATTCGCATTCAGTCTCAAACCAGGATCAGTAATTATTTGGAAAATGTGACAATATTATACTCCATGAGCCACCTGTGTTTACTTCCCCCAAGAGTAGAATCTTGGTCCACTCAAAATAGGTAAATGACCTGCAACAGTAAGAAGTTGTTATTGTCCTTAGAGTTAAAGGAACAAGGGAAAACTAGTGTTATGGAGTCTAGAAAGAGCTGCTCTTTCAGTAAAGAGACCATCAAATAGAAAATATGGCAATAGAAGAGCACAGCTACTTCCAGAATGACAATAAGATAGGAAGAATCCAGGGATAAAAAAATGTAGGAATTCATTGCTTTCACTGTGTTTTCCTCTTAGTGACTCCCATTGGCAGAAACCAGCAGGATGCCAAATGCAAGTTGTCCTTGGTGAAGCAATCTGTAGATACAGGTCTTCATGACAAACTTCCAAGAAGTGAAATTTCCTGATATAGTGAAGTACAAAGAATAATCAACTTAGCTGGCATATCTTTCTTCATATACATTGACTGCTTGTTTAGATCTTGTCTAATTCAATGAAACTAAGCCATGCCATGAGGGGCCACCCAAGATGGATGGGTCATGGTGGAGAGGTCTAACAGAATGTGGTCAACTGGAGAAGGGAATGGCAAACCACTTCAGTATTCTTGATTGAGAAGCCCATGAACAGTGTGAAAAGGCAAAATGATAAGACACTGAAAGAGGAACTCCGCAGGTCGGTAGGTGCCCAGAATGCTACTGGAGATCAGTGGAGAAATAACTCCAGAAAGAATGAAGGGATAGAGCCAAAGCAAAAACAACACCCAGTTGTGGATGGGATAGAAGCAAGGTTCAATGCTGTAAAGAGGAACGGTGCATAGGAACCTGGAATGCTAGGTCCATGAAACAAGGCAAACTGGAAGTGGTCAAACAGGAGATGGCAAGCGTGAACATTGGCATTCTAGGAATCAGCGAACTAAGATGGACTGAAATGGGTGAATTTAACTCAGATGACCATTATATCTACTACTGTGGGCAGGAATCCCTTAGAAGAAATGGAGTAGCCATCATAGTCGACAAAAGAGTCCAAAATGCAGTACTTGGATGCAATCTCAAAAATGACAGAATGATCTCTGTTCGTTTCCAAGGCAAACCATTCAATATCATGGTAATCCAAGTCTATGCCCTGACCAGTAATACTGAAGATGCTAAAGTTGAACGGTTCTATGAAGACCTACAAGATGTTCTAGAACTAACACCCAAAAAAGATGTCCTTTTCATTACAGGGGACTGGAATGAAAAAGTAGGGAGTCAAGAAATATCTGGAGTAACAGGCAAATTTGGCCTTGGAATACAGAATGAAGCAAGGCAAAGGCTAACAGAATTCTGCCAAGAGAACCCACTGGTCATAGCAAACACCCTCTTCCAAAATCACAAGAGAAGACTCTACACATGGACATCACCAAATGGCCAACACTGAAATCAGATTGATTATATTCTTTGCAGATAAAGATGGAGAAGCTCTATACAGTCAGCTAAAACAGACCGGGAGCTGACTGTGGCTCAGATCATGAACTCCTTATTTCCAAACTCAGATTTAAATTGAAGAAAGCAGGGAAAACCACTAGACCATTCAGGTAGGACCTAAATCAAATCCCTTATGACTATACAGGGGAAGTGAGAAATAAATTTAAGGGACTAGATCTGACAGATAGAGTGCCAGATGAACTATGGACGAAGGTTCATGACATTGTACTGGAGACAGGAATCAAGACCATCCCTAAGAAAAAGAAATGCAAAAAGACAAAATGGCTCTCTGAGGAGGCCTTACAAATAGCTGTGAAAATAAGAGAAGTGAAAAGCAAAGGAGAAAAGGAAAGATACACCCATTTGAATGCAGAGTTCCAAAGAAGAGCAAGGAGAGATAAGAAAGCCTTCCTGAGAGATCAATACAAAGAAATAGAGGAAAACAATAGAATAGGAAAGACTAGAGAAATCTTGAGGAAAATTAGTGATACCAAGGGAACATTTCATGCAAAGATGGGCTCAATAAAGGACAGAAATGGTAGGGACCTAACAGAAGCAGAAGATATTAAGAAGAGGTGGCAAGAATACATAGAAGAACTGTACAAAAAAGATTTTCACGACCCAGATAATCACAATGGTGTGATCACTCACCTAGAGCCAGACATCCTGGAAATGTGAAGTGAAGTGGGCCTTAGGAAGCATCACTATGAACAAAGCTAGTGGAGGTGATGGAATTACAGTTGAGCTATTTCAAATCCTGAAAGATGATGCTATGAAAGTGCTGCACTCAATATGTCAGCAAATTTGGAAAATTCAGCAGTGGCCACAGGACAGGAAAAGGTCAGTTTTCATTCCAATTCTAAAGAAAGGCAGTCCCAAAGAATGCTCAAACTACCCCACAACTGCTCTCATCTCACACACTAATAAAGTAATGTTCAAAATTCTCCAAGACAGGCTTCAGCAATACATGAACTGTGAACTTCCACATGTTCAAGCTGGTTTTTGAAAAGGCAGAGGAACCAGAGATCAAATTGCCAACATCAGCTGGATCATCAAAAAAGCAAGAGAGTTCCAGAAAAGTATCTATTTCTGCTTTATTGACTATGCCAAAGCCTTTGACTGTGTGGATCACAATAAACTCTGGAGAATTCTGAAAGTTATGGAAATACCAGACCACCTGCCTCTTGAGAAATCTGTATGCAGGTCTGGAAGCACCAGTTAGAACTGGACGTGGAACAACAGGCTAGTTCCAAATAGGACAAGGAGTATGTCAAGGCTGTAAATTGTCACCCTGCTTGTTTAACTTATATGCAGAGTACATCATGAGAAACGCTGGGCTGGAAGAAGCACAAGTTGGAATCAAGATTGCTGGGAGAAATATCAATACCCTCAGATATGCAGATGACACCACTCTTATGGCAGAAAGTAAAGAAGAACTAAAAAGCCTCTTGATGAAAGTGAAAGAGGAGACTGAAAAAGTTGGCTTAAAGCTCAACATTCAGAAAACGAAGATCATGGCATCTGGTCCCATCACTTCATGGGAAACAGATGGGGAAACAGTGGAAACAGTGTCAGACTTTATTTTTTGGGGCTCCAAAATCAGTGCAGATGGTGATTGCAGCTATGAAATTAAAAGACGCTTACTCCTTGGAAGGAAAGTTATGAGCAACCTAGACAGAATATTCAAAAGCAGAGACATTACTTTGTCAACAAAGGCCCATCTAGTCAAGGCTACGGTTTTTCCAGTGGTCATATATGGATGTGAGAGTTGGACTATAAAGAAAGCTGAGCGCCGAATAATTGATGCTTTTGAACTGTGGCGTTGGAGAAGACTCTTGAGAGTCCCTTGGACTGCAAGGAGATCCAACCAGTCCATCCTAAAGGAAATCAGTCTTGGGTGTTCATTGGAAGGACTGATGCTGAAGCTGAAACTCCAATACTTTGGCCACCTGATGCAAAGAGCTGACTCATTGGAAAAGACCCTGATGCTGGGAGGGATTGGGGGCAAAATTTTCATAATTTAAAATGTTCCTACAGAGAAAACTGTAAACACAAGTAGCTTTATTGTTGAATTTTATTATATGTTTAAAGTAGAAATATTACCAACCCTTCATAAATTCTATATTTATGGGTGTACAAGTGTACACAAACCCACTCATTTTAGGAGGCTATTAATACTTTAATGCCAAAGCCAGGCAAATATATCAAAAGAAAAGAAAATAATGGCCAATATCTATTATAAATAAAGAGATAAAAGCTGTCAACAAAAATTAGCCACTCAAATCCAACAACATATAAAAGATCATGCATCTGAACAAAACTGTAGAATAAAGAAAAGAAATATATGATCAACTTAATAGATGCAGAAAAAGTATCTGATACAATCCAATAGAACTTCTCAAAAACCACTAATAATGCTTCTTCAACTTATCTACAATAAATCTACAGTCAAATTTTACTTAATTTTGAAAGAATATTTTTCAGAACTAAGAGTGCAATCCAGAATGAATGAATGGAAAAACAAATAGCATTATAACTAGAGTAAAAGAGAAGAAAATCTATATTTGATAAGAATATTCTGCATGTAGAAACTTATGAAGGATCTGAAGGAAAATGACTATAATATTTGAATATAAAAAGGATGCAAGATTCAAGACTAAGATACAAAAATCTATTTTATTTTTATATGCCAGTACACAAACTCAAAATAAGTTTAAGAAAACAATTCATTTCACCATAGCTTTGTAATATATTTTGAAGCCAGGGTATGTAATGACTGCAATTTTGTTCTCTTCTCTCAAGATTGCTTTGGTTATTTGGGGGTCCCTTGTGGTTACATATGAATTTTAAAATTATTTTAGGTAGATAAGTAATGTGATATCTATGAAATTTTAGTCAGCAATTTAAAACAGAAACTAGATTAATACAACTATATGCTACTATATGGATGAAAGTCTAAAACAAGATGCTATGTGAAAGAAACCAGTCTCAAAAGACTGAGTATAGTATGATTTTATTTATAGAAATGTTCAGAAAAAAGAAAATTTCTAGAGACAAGGGTGTATTTTCAGGGGATATTAGAGTGATAGAAATGTTTTAGGTGGATGGAAGTGGTTTAAAATAGTCTAAGTGATGTTTGCTGTACAACTCTATTAATTTACTAAAAACATTGAATTTTACACAAGACAGGTGAATTATATGATATGCAAACATATTTCAATTTAACTGATGCAAATGTTTGAATTCTTATAGTACTTCATCCTCTATAATAGTGATTCTTAATCAGGAAATCATATAAGCATCCCTACAAGCTACTTCAACAAAATATATAATTGAGTACCCATCTAATAACTAAGGGGCTAGCATATGGAATTTACAATTTAAGAAATGTACACTTTCTAGGTTAATTTTCCATAAGCAATCCTAGAGAAGTAAGGCAGGTTTTTAAAAGTAGCTTATAACTAAAGATGCCCCTGCTTGCAAATGATAAGTGTGTTTGCCAGGATGTCTGAGATTATTTATGAGGGAGTTTGGGCAAGCCACCTTTCTTTGTTTCCCATGGTAAAGAGAGAGACTGAATTATAGATTGGCTCCAAAATCTTTCTTACTCATTATGTACTCAGAAATAATATATATATACTTATAACTTAAAAGCTGATCCCATTTGGAAAACTGTCACCTAAGACAATATACTCTAGACATAGTTGAGCCTTGAGTATTTGCCTATTGAAATATATATTGTTCTATTATAAATTACTCTTTAAAAATTCTCTATTATTGTTATCTTTGGGAATTATACTTTTATTATTTTAAAGTACCTGTGTAGGAAGTTTCACTGTTAATTTAATTTAAAGAAAGTAAGAAGCGTGTTAGAAATTATTTGTCCTAAAAGCAGATGTGCATTGTGTCTGATATGAATAAGAACTACTTTCATCCTTTGCAAACACTTTCTTCTTTGTGAGCAATGCCCTTCCCATCTCTCACACTGTCCTTCATCCAGCTTTTTTGTCTGTTTTCACATAGTTGTGCAACTTTAAATAAAAGGTGTTCATCCTTTAAGTGCCTCCTCTATGAAACTGTTCATAATTTAGTTCATCAGACATTGATGCTTTCTTATGTTCTTCTGAATTTAGTAAATGCTTATATTGCTGGATTATCACACCATAGTATACTGTTTGGCTGTTCATCTTTCCACTGGAAATCCAAGAACCCAGAGAATAAGGTGCAGGCAGGCATTTTACTCTTATTTTTTTCTTGCGTATCTAATACGTACTTAGCAAGTATCATAGTACTTCAGTTCAGATCTGTGCTCAGTCGTGTCCGACTTTTTGCAACCCCATGGACTGCAGCACACCACACTTCCTGTCCATCACCAACCCCTGGAGCTTACTCAAACTCATGCCCATTGAGTCAGTGATGCCATCCAAACATCTCATCCTCTGTCATCCCCTTCTCCTCCTGCCTTCAATCTTTCCCAGCATCAGGGTCTTTTCAAATGAAGCAGTTCTTCACATCAGGTGGCCAAAGTATTGGAGTTTCAGCTTGAGCATCAGTCCTTCCAATGAATATTCAGGACTGATTTCCTTTAGGGTGGACTGGTTGGATCTCCTTGCAGTCCAAAGGACTCCCAAGAGTCTTCTCCAACACCACAGTTCAAAAGCATCAATTCTTTGGCGCTCAGCTTTCTTTATAGTCCAACTCTCACATCAGTACATGACTAGTGGAAAAGCCATAGCTTTGACTAGACAGACTTTTGTCGGCAAAGTACTGTCTCTGCTTTTTAATATGCTGTCTAGGTTTGTCATAGCTTTTCATCCAAGGAGCAAGCATCTTTTAATTTCATGGCTGCAGTCACCATATTCAGTGATTTTGGAGCCCAAGTAAACAAAGACTCTCACAGTTTCCATTGTTTCCCCATCTATTTGCCATGACTAGATGTCACAGTACTTAGTGATAAGTAAATAGAATTAAATACATTATATTTGATAAAAATATTTTGTTAAATAAATATAAATTTTCTGTGTATGATTTATTACACATTGTGAAATATAAATGTCTTTTTTGACATATCAAAAAACTCCAAAATACATTGAAAATATGTTTTCTTATATTTAGGTAACAATGATTCATTACATCAAGGAATTAGGATAAGACATCTTTACACATAAAAGCAGACCTTAATCACATAATCCTCCTAATCTTAGTTCTTAGGTATTTTAAATCTCTGGACATGTAATAATATTAAGTGTAAAACAATTATCAAAATGATAACTAGAGGAATCTGATGTCCCCGAATCCATGGGTGTGTGCTCAGTTGCTCAGTCATGTCCAATTCTTTGCGACCCTATAGACCTTAGCTCACCAGGCTCCTCTGTTCACGGGTTTTCTCAGGCAAGAATACTGGAGCAGGTTTTCATGGCCTCCTCCATGGGATCTTCCTGACCCAGGGATCGAACCCACATCTCTTATGCTTCCTGAATTTGCCCACGTGTTCTTTTTTTTTTCTTTTTTTTTTTTTTAAAAGAGAAGTAAAATTATCTTTATTTATAGACAACATTCGGTACAATTGTTTAGAAAATCTGTTGAAACCTATTTTTTTTCCATTTATTTTTATTAGTTGGAGACTAATTACTTTATAATATTGTAGTGGTTTTTGCCATACATTGACATGAGTCAGCCATGGATTTACATGTGTTGCCCACGTGTTCTTTACCACTAGTGCCACCTAGGAAGCACTCTCATATCCATGCACTTGTACAAATACAAATGCTATATATTCAACTGGAAATAAAAATGTCATCTTTCACACATATCTAACCTGACTTTTTCATACTGATAATTTATATTTCACAGTTTTTTTAATTTTTAAAATTAAGTGCTTATGTCATTTCAGTTGGTGCTTCCCTGGAGGCTCAGATGGTAAAAGAATCTGTATGAAATGCAGATGAACCTGATTTGATCCCTGGGTCAGGAAGATCCCCTGGAGAACGGGATGGCTACCCACTCCAGTAGCCATTTCATTTCCAATGAAATCCAGTATCCTTACAATTATAAATATTTCTTTCTAAAATACTCTTTATTTTTAAAACTTAGTATGTCTATTTTAATATAAATAGCACACTTAGTCTTATATTCAACCATATAAGTGTACACTGATAAAAATCTCACCTTTTAAAACCTACATTTATACTTAGAGAACTAGTAAATGGTTAAAAGAAGAGCGGTATAATTGATTTCATCATTATTTCTGCCTTGTAATGTCAGCAACTTAACTTGCATCAGCTCAAGAGCATCTTAATCATTATATTCAAAGACAATCACTTGAATCTCCCACACTCGAAGCATTCTTCGCTTTCCTTCATTTTGTTTTTTTCTAACTGTGTTAGTTTTTTTCTATCCTCTCTTGGGTGAAAACCTGTAATTAATATGCAGAGCATCTCACTTTGTAATCAGTACTTCTGAAAGGTTGTTACCAATGTTCTCTAAGGACCCTACAAATCCTGAATCAGGAGGAAATACCATGCCAATCTAATTATTCTTTGCCCTCAACCTCACATCATTGACAAAATTATACACCTATTATCGGTGCAATTGGTGAGAATTTACTAAAACAATTGATCATTTTGCTTAAACTATCATAGTGGTATACGCATATATAAATACATACACATTATTTATTTTGTAGACACATGTTGATATACAACCCTTTAAAATATTTATATAATGTTAAACCCTACTTATTTGTTTAGCTATACATGTTCCTCCAGGACATGCTGTTGTTCTGTTAAGCAGCCCTTTTGGGGCAGTCTAGCTTTAGATTTTTCCTCTGAAGAGTTGCAAACCTTCTAAGCTTGAATTAAGAGCAAGATGCTTCATACTCTTCAAAATACTATCACAGGTAAGTACAACCTGTTCAAAATTCTTTTTGTCCTATTTAAGTCATTAATTACCTTCTTTATTAAAGGTTAAATAGAGAGAAAGGGTAGAAATACATTGACAGGGAAAATATGTAAACTCGTAGAATTAAGAGTTCCTTCCATTCATTAAAAAAAGTCCACGAGTGTTATAAAAGCAGTTACCTCACCAAAAAAATGCTTAACAGACTATTTGGGAGTGTAGAGACTATAAAATAATTAAAAATGCAGATGTTTTAAATCACTTATAAAGTTGAGCCCAACACATGTTATGCAGGTTTAATCTGAAAGGAGGAAAATAAGGAAAAAGTGTTCCTCAGTTCAGTTCAGTCACTCAGTCGTGTCTGACTCTTTGAGACCCCATGGACTGCAGCATGCCAGGCCTCCCTGTCCATAACCAACTCCGAGTTTACTCAAACTCATGTCCATTGAGTCAGTGATCCCATCCAAACATCTCATCCTTTGTTGTCCCCTTCTCCTCTTGCCTTCGATCCTTCCCAGCATCAGGGTCATTTCCAGTGAGTCAGTTCTTTGCAGCAGGTGGCCAAAGTATTGGAGTTTCAACTTCAACATCAGTCCTTCCAATGAACACCTAGGACTGATCTCCTTTAGGATGGACTGGTTGGATCTCCTTGCAGTTCAAGGGACTCTCAAGAGTCTTCTCCAATACTACAGTTGAAAAGCATCAATTCTTTGGTGCTCAGCATTCTTTATAGTCCAACTTTCACATCCATACATGCTGCTACTGCTGCTGCTGCTAAATCACTTTAGTCCTGTCTGACTATGTGCGACCCCATAGATGGCAGCCGACCAGGCTGCCCCGTCCCTGGGTTTCTCCAGGCAAGAACACTGGAGTGGGTTGCCATTTCCTTCTCCAATGCATGAAAGTGAAAAGTGGAAGCGAAGTGGCTCAGTAGTGTCCGACTCTTAGCGACCCCATGGACTGCAGCCTACCAGGCTCCTCCAACCATGGGATTTTCCAGGCACGAGTACTGGAGTGGGGTGCCATTGCCTTCTCTGTTTCCATACATGACTACTGGAAAAACCAAAGCTTTGTCTAGATGGACATTTGTTGGCAAAGTAATCTCTCTGCTTTTTAATATGCTGCCTAGGTTGGTCATAACTTTTCTTCCAAGAAGCAAAGCATCTTTTAATTTCATGGCTACAGCCACCATCTTCATTGATTTTGGAGCCCAAAAAAATAGTCTCTCACTGTTTCCATTACTTCTCCATCTATTTGTCATGAAGTGATGGGACCAGATGCCATGACCTTAGTTTTCTGAATGTTGAGTTTTAAGCTAACGTTTTCACTCTCCTCTTTCACTTTCATCAAGAGGCTCTTTAATTCTTCTTCACTTTCTGCCATAAGGGTAGTGTCATCTGCATACCTGAGTTTTTTTATATTTCTCCCTGCAATCTTGATTCCAACTTGTGTTTCATCCAGCCCAGCATTTCTCATGATGTACTCTGCATGTGAGTTAAATAAGCAGGGTGACAATATACAACTTTGACATACTGCTTTTCCTATTTGAACCAGTCTGTTGTTCCATGTCCAGTTCTAAATGTTGCTTCCTGACCTGCATACAGGTTTCTCAAGAGGTAGGTCAGATGGTCTGGTATTTCCTTCTCTTTCAGAATTTTCCACAGCTTATTGTGATCCACACAGTCAAAGGCTTTGGCAGAGTCAATAAAGCAGAAATAGATGTTTTTCTGGAACTCTCTTGCTTTTTCAATGATCCAGTGGATGTTGGCAATTTGATCTCTATTCCCTCTGCCTTTCCTATGTTTGCATAAATTTATAACATTCTCTGTCTCAAAAAAAAGAAAAAGAGAAAATCTAGACTCTATACTATGGGTTATTTAATATGCTATTTACTCCAATTTGTGCCATACTGCTTTGTGGCATCTTGCAGCTCTTAGTATTTAGTAGTAACATATATAAAAGTGTTTTATAAATTTCTTATACAAGTTGATGGCATTCTCATGTTACATATATCACATTTTCTCAAGAAATAAGTACATAAATAAGTAAGCACCTAAGTACTCTGTATACAGGAAAAACACACTTGAGAGGAAAAAGAAAGATTATTAGTTGGGAAAGGTCAAGAGGCTAACTCAGTTTATAGCAGAAACAGTGCAAGTAACCAATCATCATGACATAATTAAAGAAAACAAAGCACCTCATCAAGCTAGAAGGGGAAAAGGGATTGAAAAGCAATCATGCTTGGCATTAATGGGTTCCATGCTCCAAAAGAGTATAAATCTTACAAACTGAAAATAAAAGATGCAATTTTAAGTAAATAAATATTTAGGAGTGAAGTAGGTGCTCATTTTCTTTTTTGTCAAACATTTAACTTCTTCTAATTTTATAAATAAAATGTACATTTAAAAGTTACTAAATGGTATTCTTGTACTACTAAAGTTATTTATAATAAGCTAATGATATTTGAAATGACAAAGTAGACATTTGCTTTGGAAATAACAAAATTTACAATTATGTTGGGTTTTATGGTTTATTTCTTTATAAATTGATGCCTATTAGAAAATGAATTCATTAAGATTTAGCACTTGCTTTTCTCAACATGAACTTCAAAAATAACCAATCTAGACAGAGGGGCTTTAGTTCAGAGTTTATGTTTTTTTCATCCTCTTCCACCATGAGTAAAACAATTTTAATGTGTCATTTTGAACTGATAAGATTTCAGAAATAATGGTTTAGCAAAATTTTATTTTTTATTTTCTACTAGAAACATAGAGGGTTTCCCAGGTGGGCTAGTGGTAAAGAACCTGCCTGCCAGTGCAGGAGATGCAGGTTCAGTCTCTGGGTCCGGAAGATCCCTTCAAAGAAGAAATGGCAACCCACTCTAGTATTCTTGCCTGGAGAACCCCATAGACAGAAGAGCCTGGCAGATTATGGTCCATGGGGCTGCAAAGAATCAGACCTGACTGAACAATGAGCCCACACACAGAAATATAAAAGAGAAAATTTTGGATTATTTATTTGGCTATGTCAATGTTTTTTATTTAAAAGTAAATGTATCATCATTTTACAAATAAAATAAATTTTATATTTATATACACTCATATACGTTCATATATATCATGATCTCAATCATCCTTCAGCAATTCGCTTGGGAAAGCCCATATGGGAAAAGCACTGTAGGTGGCCTCTGACTTAGAGACAGAAAAAAATGGAGGCTCTCAGTCTGACTGTCCAGAAGAAACTGAACATTGCTAGCAACTCTGGGAGTGTGAAAGTACATGCTTCGTCACAAGTAAAATTGCAAAAGAGACTGCGTCCTTGGCTGACACCTGAATTTCAGGTTGCAGTGAGCCAAGTTAAACTGTGCCTAGACTCTTGATCCACAAAATTGTGTGATGATAAATATATGCTGTTTTAAGGTGCTAGATGTGTGGCATTATTGTTTTGCAGCAATACTCCATCACTCATACTCTAACAGAGGGAGGGAATAGGCTTACTAAATTCAGAAAGTGAACAGATAATCCTGAGGTAGGAGACAAGAGAACCATTGTGATTTTCATTCCCTTGAGAATAGGAGTAAAAGAAGTCCATCATAGATTTTCCTCCTACCCTTCATCTATTTTTCTTCCTTCCTTCCTTCTCTTCTTCATTTCCTTTCTTTCATTTTCTTTTTATCTCTTTTACACACTCTGTGTTTTTTACACAAAATAGTTAATTTACTCTCATGACCTCAATGATTATACCATGAAATCTAATCTTAAATTCTGACATTTCTCTCAGTGATCTGATTTCTCTGCTCTATTTTCAACATGAAAACTGATGATGGTAAATGCTGTAGAAAATTTTTCCACAATTTTAGATTTGTTAATTTTGAAAGAAAAATTTTTAAAGTTTAGAACTGGGATGTGTTTAAGACCCATATTAAAACTCAGACACCACATTCAGGCTAAGTTATATAAATTTTCAAGGAAGTACTTTGTGATAGATACAGGTGTGAAAGAGTTTGCCAGTCCAACTGAAATATGTGAAAAAACAACAACAATCAGTTTTTCATTTGAGAATGTGCCAGTAAGCTTTATTGGAAAAATATTTCTTAATGTAGATATATATGGTTTTAGTATTTACAATACTTAACCACATTACTTAATATTTTTATTTCCTCCAAATATTCAGAGTTATGATAGAATTCTTGCAATGAAATATTCCTATTGCAATTTATTATCTCAATAAATGTGAAGAAATCCCATGTATGGTCAAAATAATAAATAAACTTATTTAATAATTATAGTCCAAGAACTGACTATATTGTTCTAAAATCAGAGGTCCTCTCTGAATAAATTTATTGATCTTAATCCATTATTAGAAACATGATTTTAATGACTTAGTATTACAGAGTGAATGATGTGTAAAATGTATTAAAGCTCTCAAATCTTACAACTAATTTGCTCCTTTATTATGATACATTGCAATGAAAGAAAGGCAATCTGGTTTATTTTCTCAATAGGTGAAAAGTATAATTATTATGCATGCTAATGCTAGTTCTTTTGAACACAGCCTTGGAAAATGATTTACAACTATCTCATTTACCTAGTAAAAAATATGTTGTGGATATTTTTGAATGCCTGTTACTATGGAAGTAGTATGACCAAGAAAAGTGAAACTTAAGGCTCAGAGCTGTCACCCTGCTTATTTAACCGATATGCAGAGTACATCATATGAAATGCTGGACTGATGAAGTGCAAGCTGGAATCAGATTGCCAGGAGAAATATCAATAACTTCAGATATGAAGATGACACCACTCTTATGGCAGAAAGTGAAGAAGAAATAAAAAGCCTCTTGATGAAAGTGAAAGAGGAGAGTGAAGAGTTGGCTTAAAACTCAACATTCAGAAAACTAAGATCATGGCAACTGGTCCCATAATTTCATGGAAAATAGATAGAGAAGCAATGGAAACAATGAGAGACTTTATTTTGGGGGGGCTCCAAAATCACTGCAGATGGTGACTGCAGTCATGAAATTAAAAGATGCTTACTCCTGGATGAAAAGCTATGATCAACCTAGATAGCATATTAAAAAACAGAGACATTATTTTGCCAACAAAGGTCCATCTTGTCAAAGCTTTCATTTTTCTAGTAGTCATGTATGGATGTGAGAGTTGGACTGTAAAGAAAGCTGAGTGCCAAAGAATTGATGCTTTTGAACTGTGGTGTTGGAGAAGAATCTTGAGAGTCCGTTGAACTGCAAGGAGATCCAATCAGTCCATCCTAAAGGAAATCAGTCCTGAATATTCATTGGAAGGACTGATGCCGAAGCTGAAACTCCAATACTTTGGCCACCTGATGCGAAGAACTGACTCAATGGAAAAGACCCTGATGCTGGGGAAGATTGAAGGTGGGAGGAGAAGGGGATAACAGAAGATAAGATAGTTGAATGATATCACCAACTCAATGGGCATGAGTTTGAGCAAGCTCCAAGAGTTGGTGATGGACAGGGAAGCATGGTGTGCTGCAGTCCATGGGGTTGCAAAGAGTAGGACATGACTGAGAGATTGAACTGAACTGAACTGAAGGCTCAGAGAATGTATTGTATCAATTCTGTACTAAGAAATGAACTGATAGCTGTCTGCTGTTAAGTAATATAGATTCACTAAAGCTAACATTTGTCTTCATCATAAAAGAAGGATAGAAACTTAATACATGGAGTACAGTAAGCCATAACTCTTCCTAAAATATTACTACTGTGAAAGCATTGACAGAAAAGGAACTACACACAGGCATTCATGAGTAAATTGGGATATATTGTCAAATATATGGCTCTGATCCTGATTGAGTTCATATTTTCAATGCCTATCCATAAACTATTTTGACTGATAGCTTACCTGATTTCTTTGGTCATCACAGTATTCTTCCCATATCTCCCATATCTGAAAATTGTCTTTCACAGTCTTACTGGTGATGATTTCATTAAGTTACCACCACTACCCGATTCATCTTTATACATTTTAAACCAAATATTGATATAAACTACAACTGGGACTTTATATATGCACAATATTTTGTCCCACTTTTTCCTTTCCTATCTCTGCAGTTAATCTATGCACATCTTTCAAGTGGAGGAAACATCTTTATCACTGTTACCCCACAGTTCCTATCAACATGCCTTTCATGATTTAGTTCAGTTCAGTTGCTTAGTCATGTCCGATTCTTTGCAACCCCATGGACTTTCATGATTAGAGTAAAATAAATTAATCAAAGTTCCTAATGATTGACCACCATTAAGAACACCATCTAGCGTGGTCTAGAAATAATTTCTAACTTTCCTCATTGTTTGTAATTGCCAACTAAAAACAAATTTGAATATCTTTTCCACATTCATTCTCCAAACAAGAACAAGTAGTCTATTTACATGTTAAATAATCACCATTCCAAGGGCCACAATAGTGGAAATTATAAACATTTGCAAATATTATGCATTAGATGGCTTATTGAAAAAAGTGCAATATATGCAGAATAGTTATGTAATATGTGAGTTTACATCAAAATACCAAGCAAATGAAACTGAAAGTGAAAGTTGTTCAGTTATGGAATTCTCCAGGGCAGAATACTGGAGAATACTGGGAAAGGGTAGCCTTTCCCTTCTCCAAGGGATCTTCCCAACCCAGGAATCAAACCCAGGTCTCTCTCATTGCAGGCGGTTCTTTACCAGATGAGCCACAAGTGAAGCCTAAGAATACTGGAGTGGGTAGCCTATCCCTTCTCCAGCAGATCTTCCTGACCCAGGAATCGAATCGGAGTCTCCTGCATTGCAGCCGGATTCTTTACCAACTGAGCTATCAGGGAAGCTTACCAAGCAAAATGGCCTTTATTAAATCCATAAAGACAACTGGGTGTTTCAGTTGATATTGCTGTATTCTGAATTTAGTAAATCATATGGATTCTGATCTCAGAATTAACATCAGAATATTAATTTGTTTATAAACTCTATACTTAGTAGATTATTATGAAATTCACTGCTGAATTTCTATCACAACACCAAAATATGAACAAAGGCCATGACAGGCAATTAATGACTCTGAAAGACGACTGGGCTTAAAGTCGGGTGATCTGAATCCACTTTCTAATTCTGTTGGTACTAGTTTATATAACTTTGAAATTACCTTCTTTGGGTCTCCGTTTATTCATCCTTGGAATGGTGATTGTAATCAACCTCTCTCCCTAGAAGCCCAAGAATACTGGAGTGGGTAGCCTATCCCTTCTCCAGCATATCTTCCCCACCCAGGAATTGAACCGGGGTCTCCTGCATTGCAGTCAGATTCTTTACCAACTGAGCTATCAGGGAAGTCAGAATAATACATAATAGATAACAAAAATTAATTAATTTTGAATCATGAATATTCTTCCTTATTTTTAGCATATATTAAACAGTAGAAGTGGGTATTCTTGTTGTTATGCCACAAATGAAGACTGATCATTCCTAAAACCCTATTTATATTTCTGAGTTCTAGACCTATATATTCAACTACAAACATCTTTTCCTCACTGTCTTCTAGGCATTTCAAACTTAATATATCTGAACTGAATTACCTTGTATTATTCTCCTTCTCCTGGCCCTTAGTGGTATCTCCAAATCTGATCCTCCATTTGCAATCTGTCCTTCTATAATGGTACCACCATCTATTCTATTCATTTCAGTGCAGTTCAGTTCAGTCACTCAGTCGTGTCCGACTTTTAGTGACCCCATGGACTGCAGCATGCCAGGCCTCCCTGTCCATCACCAACTCCGGGAGTACACCCAAACCCAGGTCCATCGAGTCAATGATGCCATCCAACCATCTCACCCTCCGTCATCCCCTTCTCCTCCTGCCCTCATTCTTTCCCAGCATCAGGGTCTTTTCCAATGAGTCAGCTCTTCGCATCAGGTGGCCAAAGTATTGGAGTTTCAACTTCAACATCAGTCCTTCCAATGAACACCCAGGACTGATCTCCTTTAGGATGGACTGGTTGGATCTCCTTGCAGTCCAAGGGACTCAAGAGTCTTCTCCAATACCACAGTTCAAAAGCATCAATTCTTTGGCCCTCAGCTTTCTTTATACTCCAACTCTCACATCCATACATGACCACTGGAAAAACCATAGGCTTGACTAGAATGATCTTTGCTGGCAAAGTAATGTCTTTGCTTTTTAATATGCTGTCTAGGTTGGTCATAACTTTCCTTCCAAGGAGTAAGTGTCTTAATTTCATGGCTGCAGTCACCATCTGCAGTGATTTTGGAGCCCAGAAAAATACTTGACCCAGATAATCATTCCTGATTCATCCCTTTCAATTACCTCCCACATCTCTATTTTATTTCCAATTTTTAAATTTACCTTAATAATTTCAATACTTTCTATATTAACTCTCTTGCCTCTAATATGTCCACTTTACATTTTCAACACATTGCGGCCAGAGTGAAAGTGAAAGTCTATTAGTCCTGTCTGACTCTTTGCAACCCCATGGACTGTAGTCCTTGGACTTCTTCAGGCCAGAATACTGGAGTGGGTAGCCTTTCCCTTCTCCAGGGGATCTTCCCAACCCAGGGATCGAACCCAGGTCTTCCACATTGCATGTGGACCCTTTACCAGCTGAGCCACAAGAGAAATCCAAGAACACTGGAGTGGGTAGCCTTTCCCTTCTCCAGCGGATCTTCCCCACCCAGGAATGGAACTGGGGTCTCCTGCATTGCAGGCACATTCTTTACCAATTGAGCTCTCAGGGAAGCTGCAGCCAGAGTAACCTTTCTTAACATTACATATGATCATTTATCTCCCTGATCAGCATCTTTATGATTCCTCATTTTCTTCAGAATAGAATATAAAAGGCTAGGCACAACATAAAAGAATCATTAGCGATATCGAGACTTTCCCATCTTCACAGCTTTATTATATTCTAGTCACACAAACATTGTAAGTGCCTAGAATTATTTTAATCCTCTAAGTCTGTTGTACATGTTTTGCTCTAAATGTAAGTCTTTATTTTTCCCATCTTTATTAAGACTTAGCTCAGGTATCCTCTTTGGAAAACCTATGATTGATTAATCTCTCCACCTCCCCTTTTCCTTTACTAAAACTTGCTTGTTTAGTATATATAGTTTCCTTTCTATATGTTCCCAAAGCACTTCTGTTATTTATCTTAACTCATAAGCCTCTATATTGCAACTGTTGATCTCTAGCATTAATCTATGGGGTCTTTGCATAGAGCCATATCTTATTTACATTTGCATGTATTGTTGAATAATAAATACATGAGCAAATGTATGAAAGGGCAATGCAGTAAAAATCCAAATTTCTGTTAGATCTATAAACTAATTCAAAGGGTGAACAATCAGAGTACATTGCTAATTTCAACACAAAAATGCAATCACATTTTTTGAGTCAATTGATTTGTATTTTTACATGGAAACAGAGAAGTTTTTGACTATCTATTTGCAGACAATTAAGAAGAACATACATAAATGGAGGAATCAATCCCAAGAATAATCCAACGCTGATCTGACTTTGAACACATTCCACTTGTGTGTTAGTAGGCAGCATAAATTTATCATGAACACCAGAATTCTAGACCTCCTCCCAAAATAAACATGCTCACATTTTAATCTTGCTCAGCTTAGAAAATAGCACCATGATTCATCTCATTGCTCAAGTAAAAAGACTGGTAGTTTTATAGGTACCGTTTAATACCCATGTGTGTGCTTGGTCACTTTGTTGTGTCCAACTCTTTGCGACCCCATGGACTGTAGCCCTCAGGCTCCTCTTTACCAGGGGATTCCCTAGGTAAGACTACTGGAGTAGGTTGCCATTCACTTCTCCAGAGGACCTTCCCAAACCAGATACTGAATTCGGGTCTCCTGCATTGCAGGCAGATTCCTAATCTGAGCCACCAGGGAAGCCCTTCAAACCCCATATGCAATATCAATAAACAATTATGAATCATGAAAGATACAATTTATCATGCTGTGGCAGGAGACAGACACAAAGATAAAATAACAATTCAAATTTCAACTTTCTGGGTGTAGGTAGTATAATAAGGACTAAACCAGAGAAAGGTGACAAGTGCTTCTGATGTGTAGAGGAAATCAAAGAATTGACATGATTAGATCCATATGTAAATTGTTTGAGAAGGAATACAAGCTACAGAATGTAAAATTAGTGAGGAACTAATCATAATTGTCTAAGCATGAGAGTAAAATAATCAAACTAAGAACGGAGGTCCTTTTCCTCCCTTGACTTGAGTCATATGTTGACTTGAGTCAAACTGAGACGCTTGTCAATGCCAAGAAGACACATAATAATGAAACAGAATATCTGTGTCCTTGAAGCTATCGGTCAGAAAGATGAAATATGAAACTTGGCAACTCAAGTATTCTGATAACTAGAGCAAACTAGAATAAACCAAATGCTGTGATTCTAAGTCTTTTGGGGGAACCCAAGGATCACCGCTGACTTCTCAGCTTTTCATGTCTAAGCACTTAAAGAAGCTTGTAGAAGGTGACATACCATAAAAAAAGAGAAGAAAAGAAAAATAGAAGAATGCTTACTAGTGATGACTTAAGCCCCCAAATTTTAATAGTATTAGTTTAACTAAATTTATAGCTCCAATGAGTAGGAAAAACAAAGGCTATAGATAAATATACATATATGGGATTCTTGAATTTGCAGTGGATATACTGAAGATTTAAGAGGATAGATATTCAAGCCAGTGCTAATTTTTGTGGTGGGCTATGCCATTTGAGGATGGATTCCTATAATATGGAGAAAATAAGATTTCAATTTCAGAGAATATGAGCACAGGGAAAATATTTAACTGTTCAACTTTACAAAACAAAAATTTGATTTTTAATATCAATTTTAGCAGAATGCATTACAACTTCTTCGAGTGCAATGAATTCTTCATTTTAGGTTATTTTATGATGCATCACAGCAATATGTTCTTGCCAATTAACTGAGATTTCTAGCTGACAGAATGTCGGCTGATAAATAGTTTTTGAATATGTATGTGATAATATGGGGCAAATGGTTTCTAAAAAATGAAGTTATTTAAGTCTATGAACTTTTCCATTGGCAGTTTTCAGAAATTATATCATTGAGGATGGAACATATTTTGCTGATTCTATCTGTTATTATTCAGAGACTTTAATTTTACAAATGAAAAACTAGTTGAAAAAGCATATGACTGCTGATAGATATTTCTCCTCTAAACATTATGATTTAGTTGTTTTCTCAACAATATGTTCTTGATTATCTCAGCTATAGAATAAGATTCAATGTATTTTACTGCCGTTTCCTTACTGAGCCTAATTTACCATTTGCCATCACTTAGCAAGAGGATATAACCAGCAAATCAAACTAATCTCTCACTAAGGAAATTTGCATCATGGCAACAGAAAGAATAGTCTTTCATTCCAATGATACAATAAGAAAGATAATTGTCATAAAACATACATAATGCAAGGAAAATGTACTCAAAATATTATTGGAAAAGACCCAGATTATATCTCTGAGTTGCTGCCAAGATGATTTTTGCTATTTAATATATTCCTCTGCATAGTAACTCCTTTTATCATTATCAATGTGATCAGCTCTTCAGTTGAATTGATTCAATCACTAAGCCACACAAAGGAACAGATTGATGGTTTATTTTGCAGTCAGTGTATTATATCATCTCAAAAGTGCTCTGAGTTTTCAAACTTCTGCTCAGGATGCTAAGGCAGAATTAATACCTGGAGATAAGAAGGTGGGCTTTTAGTGACCAGCTTAAGAATCACTGGATATTTTACCTATTTATATTGTGAGATGTAAAACATCAATGTCAATATAACTTGGATTTGGGGATAAGGTTGTTCTGCATACAAATCTTGATTCTATCTAATTAGAAGCCTTTCGGATCTGGTGTCTTCACCTATAAAATGGAGATAAAGATAATAATTCCCATTTTCAGAAATGTTTTAGGATAAAGTGAGATTATTTGTGAAGAATGTTTTTACTAAAAGTATTTCCCCAGCATCACATTCCCTATAATCACACAAAAGCCACCCAAGTTAATTGTATGCTTTCCCAAATTAACTAATCCTATTAAACATATGTTTTCTTATACATAAAATGGAAATTATCCCTTCAATATCTACTGAGCATGCATAGGGCTCTCAGGGAGTTTATAATCTAGTTCAGAAATAACACCTAACATTTAGGGTTATTTTGAGTATTATAAGAAGCAATGCATATACAACACTTAATGTGCTGTGCTGTGCTTAGTCGCCCAGTCGTGTCCCACTCTTTGGGACCCCATGGACAGTAGCCCACCGGGCTCCTCTATCTACGAGGATTCTCCAGGCAGGAATACTGGAGTGAGTTGCCTTACCCTCCAGGGGATCTTCCCAACCCAGGGATTGAACTCAGGTTTCCTGCATTGCAGGTGGATTTTTTACGGTCTGAGGCACCAGGGAAGCCCAAGAATACTGGGGTGGGTAGTCTATGCCTTCTTCAGAGGATCTCCTCAACCAGGAATCAAACTCAAGTCTCCCACATTGTAGGTGGATTCTTTTTTTTTTTTTTTGTAGGTGGATTCTTTCCCGTGTGAGTCACCAGGAAAGCCTAAGAACACTGGAGTGGGTAGCCTATCCCCTCTCTAGGGGAATCTTTCCGACCCAGGAATCAAACCAAGGTCTCCTGCATTGCATGTAGATTCTTTACCAACTGAGCTACGGGGGAAGTCCACAACACTTAATAGCCACAAGTAAATTATTTTGTACAGTTGTTGGCTGTTGTTGTCCTTATTGCATGAGAGAAACCTTAAAAGTGTCAGAATCTAAAGAGAAAAGTAGTGGAGTGGGACTTAGTGAATGAAGTTGCCTTAGAGGGAGAGGGAAATAGACAAAGGAGACAGGAGTGGGTAGGTGGTGAGAAAACGTGATGGGTGATGTCTCTAACCTGTTTACCTAGAGCAGAGGGCCTGTGTAAAAAGTGGTAGAGGAAGAAAAAGCATATAAATTTTTTATTGCATTTTATGCAAGACATTGAGGAATTTACGTTTTATACTGTGGGCAAGAGGGATTCATAGTGCTTTTGAAGTGATATTATTATTACGTGAGTAATAGGGTTGGTTGGCTTTCCTGGTGGCTCAGACAGTAAAGAATCCACCCGCAATGCAGGAGACCCAGGTTTGATCCCTGGGTCAGGAAGATCCCCTAAAAAGGGAATGGCAACCCACTGCAGTATTCTTGCCTGGAGAATGACATGGACAGAGGAACCTGGCCGGCTATGGTCCACGGGGCCTCAGGGAGTCGTCCATGACTGAGTGACTAAGCACACACACACATTGTAGACTGAGTGGCCAATTAGATTTCATTTCCCTCTCTTTTTAGGATGTGGAATTCTGTAGATCTTATCAAGGTCAAGTGATTTTAGGGTATACGTATGTTAAAACATAGTGAATTAATACTGTGCCATGTTATATATTATAGATCTGTGGTCTTCTGCTATTTCCCTCTAAGAGGAAAATAGCCTTGAGCAAAGTTAGACCCTTTCCGCATAGTAAACTGGTGTTTACTTCTCCTTGTCTCTATTTTATCTTATCTGAAAACATAAAGCTGCAACTTCAAAGTCATTAGGAATAGAGAGTCTGTCCTACACTTGAATATCCTTCATATGAAGTGCACTCCAGAGGAAGAATTTAATGATTATAGCAACAGACTGATGCTCTCAACACCCCTGAAATTCTGGCAGGAAGGTCATTCTACAAGGAGTTACTAGAAGCAGAGGCACACAGCTCTGCTCACAACTCAGAGTGAGCTCTTCAATAGGTTGCTTCCAGAGGTGAATTGGATCCTTAGTCTTGTTTCCTTGTCAGGCAAACATCTCTCGTCTTATTCTGAATTCAGGACTGTTGCAAACATCAAAAAGAGGGAAGTTTAAACAGCCTCTGCTTCCAAGAGGAAAGATATCAAGGTTGCTGTAGTGAGCCAAAAACTAGATTTCTAATTTCAACCTAGCAACTAATTTGTAAAGCTGAATCCTCTAATTTCAATAAGTCACGTCCTTCCCCTCCAGAGTAAGTGCAAAAGAAGTATGGTAACTGCTTAGAGGCCTGGGATTACTGCCAGTGTCATAAACAAAATGTGCTCTTCTGAACTCCGCTGAAGATGTAGCTGTTAGATTCCTATACTTTTATTCTTTCTCCTCATTTTCCTAAGAAGCAATTAGTTGTCCTATGGTTTATTTTTAAATTTTTCTGATAATAATGTGTTTAACCCAACATCTAACTCAGTTAAATAGAAGGAGTATTTCCTTAGTTATAAAAGATAAAAAAGAAATATGAGCATACTGGGAGAAAAAGAATACCAGACAAAATTAATCAGGAGAGACTAAATTTTACTGGAAAGATTAGAACGCTATTTCAAGGCAGGCTGTGAATGACCCGAGGACATAAAAGCAAAAACATCAAGAAAAATAAATCTTCTAAAACTCTGCCAAAGTCAGCCACACTAAATTAATAACTCCAAGTAAATCTGCAGTTTTACTAATTCTGATTTGAAATGTTTGAATGTGTAAAGTACATCACATTCAAGCCCATAATAAAGCAATTGTTAGATACATAGTCTCCTAAAAAGTAAGATCTTTCCCAATTTGCCTGCAGTGAACAATTATTCTGTAGACCTATTTTTGTATTTAAATACTAGCCTAAGTCAATACCATAAGCTTCCCTGAAGTGGGTGTATACAGCTGATTGAGATTTTTAATTGAGAACTTTTAATTTTGATCCCAAGAATGCTATGTACATTTGCAGTCCTTTTATATTCAGTTCTACTTGTTTACTTTATTATCGCTAAGTAATACCAATTCAGTTATCGCTGAACATTACTAACATGAACTATTGTTGTTGAGTCCTTAAATTGTGTCTGACTCTGCAACCCCATGGGACTATAGTCTGTCAGGCTCCTCTGTACATGGGATTTCGCAGGCAAGAATACTGGAATGGGTTGCCATTTCCTTCTCCAGAGAAATTTCCCAGATCAGGGATCAAATCTGTATCTCCTGCATTGGCAGGTAGATTCTTTATCACTGAGCCACCGTATATGTAGTAAATAATATAGCATTTTTCCATCATGCATTTATTACAATCCTCTTCCTATTTACTCTGTCTTTAAAATAAAAGTATATAATCCCAGAATTTCCTGCAAACATTGCCAATAGGTATATGGTGTTACTTAAGTAAAAAGGAGCTGATACATTTGTTTTCAGAGCCATTTCCTGCTAGCCTTTAAGCCCATAATTATTTCTTTTATTTAGCCTACAAGCGGTGTCTGTTAACATTCAGAATGTTTGCTGACACATCTAAACATGTGTTTTTCTCAAGTCTGAGATCTCTTTATTAATGAGTTAAGCAACTAGATTTAGATGGGATAACTTCAGTGTGATCTCTATAAAATGATTTTTAACCTCCTAGAAAATTAGTTTCCTCATCTATAAGACAGAGAAGTTGATTCTGATCTCTTAGGGAATACCTAGGTATGTAAATCAGCTAAAAAGTATCAAAAGAGCCATTATATTTTCCACTAAATAATATTGCCTAACAAATGCATGTTTTCAGGAAATACATTTTTGTGTTCTCTATATCATTGTAAGGTTTAAAATTATCAACTTCCTTTATCAGTAGTGCATTTGGAAGACATGTCTATTCCTAGAAGACTATGTCCATCAAAATGTACCCATAGATCAAGGTTTATTTTTTATCTTTTATAAAACATTCTATCTCTAGAGGCTTATGTAAAAGCAGATTACACTTACATAAGAAATATAAATTCATTTTACTCAATATAGGCTTCCCTGGTGGCTTAACTGGTAAAGAATCGACCTGCAATTAGGGAGATCTGGGTTCAATCCCTGGGTTGAGAAAAATCCGCTGGAGAAGGAAAAGGTTACCTACTCCAGTATTCTGGCCTGAAGAATTCTATGGACTATATAGTCCATGGGGTCACAAAGTGTCAGACACGACTAAGTGACTTTCATTTACTCAATATACTGTTAATAGAAGAGAAAAAAGTTTCTATAACCATAACACAGTGTTTAATTATTTTTTATTAATTAATTTGGTTTCATTAGGTCTTTGCATGTGGGCTCAGTATTTGTGTAAACAGATTCAGTAGCCCTGCAACATGTAGGATCTTAGTTGCCAAACCAATGAACCCAGGTCCTCTGAATTGCAAGGCTAATTCTCAACCACTGGACCACTAGGCAAATCTCTAAATGACTTCTTAAAATTAATTTAGAGTATAATTCTAGGCTCACAATTTCAAAATATCTATTATTATGATTAAAAAAACCTCTGTTGGTTTCTTTGAATGATGCTGTGTTCAGAGCTTATATGATAGGCTCTAAGTAAAAAACTCATTAAAAATATTCCTCATTTACTTTAATAATCTATCTTGGGGAGCAGCTAGGATAGAGACTAAGAACATAACTTCTGGATCTAGACTTCCCATTTTGGATATCAGCATGGTCAATAATTAGTTTGATGTTCTTCAGTAGGTACTTAAGTTCAACTTCTACGACTGTCTGAGTAAAATAAGGATATTAATACAACTTATATCATAGATTATTTGACTATTAAGTTAAAGTATCCAAAAGTGGAATGCAAACCTTTTTGAGATGATTCCAGCCCCTGTCATGCAATTCTTTTCTTCTGATCACTACCACCCCCCCCCCCGCCTTTAAGAAAAATTTTATATCTCAAAGCAAACTATTTTTTTTTCTCTTTTCATTTATTTTTATTAGTTGGAGGCTAATTACTTTACAATATTGTAGTGGTTTTTGTCATACATTGACATGAATCAGCCATGGGTATTCCCCATCCCGATCCCCCCTCCCACCTCCCTCTCTACCCTATAATCAAATTGCAATAGCTCTTTATCAAAAGCTATCCAAGAGCATATCTTAAATTTTCCTTGAAACATTGATAAAGGGATTTTTGATTCAATGAATACAAGTCAAAACTTTGGAATTTTGTTCATTAAAACTCCTCCCTGGCCAGAAGTTTAAGATTAAATGGCAATAGGCTTCTTTTTTTCTGTTTATTTTTTTTTTAAATTTTTGATTTATATTGGAGTGTAGTGGATTAACAATATTGTTTTAGATATTACAGCAAAGTGATTCAGTTATACATATACATGTATTTATTCTTTTCAAATTCCTTTCCCATTTAGGTTGTTACATAATGTTGAGCAGAGTTCCCTGTGCTATACAGTAGGTCCTTGTTGGTTATTGATTTTAAATATAGCAGTGTGTATATGTCAATTTGAAATTCCCTAACTATCCATTCCCTTCTGGTAACCGTATGCTTACTCTGCAAGTTGTGAGTCTGTTTCTCTCTTTCACTGTTTATCACCCTTTTCATATTTTCTCTTCTTTGTCTACAAATATTAGATCCTATGTTGCAATACTCCCTTATATACCTTTGACACTTGCTCATTCATCATTACAAGTTGACAAAGCCTTAACTTTAGTTAAGCTCAGTAAACTATTTTCAAAAAGCTGTAATTACCTGAAAACCTCTCAAAGTTAATTGCTCTCTTTAAACTAGTGAAAATCAGCCTCATACTGGTATTCATTCAGCACTAATAAATTATACCACTAAATTTCCTGAATAAACTTGGTTTCACATTTTCCACACCCAAACCACTTTTCAGTACAATCTCACTTCTGTCTTTTAATGATAATATCATCTTTGATGACAGATGAATCTAGATGCAATGGAGGATTATTCCCTTAATCTTTTGGCACTTCAGTGGAGAGCTTTCTTTTCTGGGTAGAAAAGAAGTTATTAGGCTGATGACAGCATTCCTGGCTTTTACCAGAGCCCTCAGTATGTAGAACTCAGATATGAGTTCTATGAACTCCAATATTCTTTAGGTTCCCTTGAAATATTCTTGTTACTTAGAGAAAATAGAAGTTCTGTAGTCCAGCTTAGGCTAACCTGTAAGTATATTACACAGTTTAGAACAGGTTTGTTCATCGTCCAGGAGTTATCTCTGGTAAAGGTCTTTCTGCATCTCCCCCAGGATCCTCTCTGCTGTAAACCGTGGTCTCTCTGGGTATGGAACTCTGTTGTCCATCCACCCCATGCTGTAGAATAATGAGACTTCTGAGGGTTAAGTCAATTCTAAAATTCTTCTGCTTATAAGATTTCCCCCAGTAAATATTGGGTGGTATCTGTTCTTTACATGGGTGTGTTCATGATGGCCTTTTTGATAAAAATAGAAACAATCTTTCGGGAATTCACTTGTAGGCTTTAAATTCCAACTCCCAATCATCAACTGCATGACCTTGAGAAAATCATTTTTCTTTTCTGTGCCTTGGTTTCCTTATCTGTAAATAATACAGGAAACTAAAACTTTGTAGGGCTATAGTGAGGATTCAGTTAACATATGTAGGCTACTTAAAACAAAGTCTTACATATAATAAACCAATGTTAATGTTTATTAAATAAGTAATGCCCATCCATAACTATAACTAGAGTCTCTGTGTTTTCTACCATTATAATGAAAGGTGGAAGAAGTGGCCCTCTCAAAGGCCACTCCATCTGTTGGTTCGAGATCAGATCCTGTTTAGTTTGTAAGAACTTCATTCTCGCATGCAGACCCTCTCTCCGCTATCATTGGTTTTTCTAACTGAATCATTCTATTAACATAAAAACTCTTATTGTCTTTCAAATTAATAAAAACATTTTCTTACCCCTTATACTCTACCAACTCAATTATTTTCTCTTCTTGACAATAAATTCATAAAAAAGAGATTAGTCATGGCAGACTGTATTTTACAAAATTATCCCTATTTCTTGTTTCACTCCAGAATGTTACTGGTCTCATCAAGAGATGAATTGATTTTCCCCCTCCTTTGACTCAGTGAGATTTTGTTATTGCCTCTGTAAATAGAATATTGTAAGTGATATTCTGTAACATCTGAAATAAGGTAATAAAAGATGATTTGGTTTCACCTGAATCTCTCTCTTGAGATATTTGCCTGTTGCCCAGCCATCCTGCAGTGTAGAAGCCCAGGCCAAATGGAGATGCAAAGTCTAGGGACTCAGTTCGACAGACCCAACTAATGCAAGGCACCAGTAAGCTTCATCCTCCAAGCATGTTGTGAGTATGCAAAGCTTCAGATAATCCTAATCAGAAGTCTTGGAGTCATACAGTTTGAGGTCTCACATATTATGAAGCAAAGACAAACTATCCCTGTCATGATTTGTTCAAATTCCTGACCTAAAAAATTCATGAGTATAATAAATCATCATTTTATGTCACTGAATTATGAGGTAATTTGTTATGCAGCCATAATAACTGGAGCATTTGTTTATAATAATTAGAATGACTATACACTCAGGGCACAACAATTTTCATTAAGAAACACCAAACTGTTGGAGATATGGACATTACTGAATGAAGAAATCATCCAGAGTTTCTGAAATCCATTTAATAGAATTTCTAGGAAAAGATTATGAAAAAAGCAATGAAGAAATAAAGAAAGAAAGGATTCCCTAAAGGTGAAGTAAGACTCTTAATTTCATTTGAGATGTACAGCTTACTCCATTATTATTTGCCAAATTATCCAGCCTACATAATTAGAAAATATGTTAATGTTAAGTCTTGGTATTTTTCTGTATTAAAAATTTATTTTAAATTTTCTCATAATCAAGATGAATTAAGCATACAATATAAATTAAAAATTCAAAACAAGCATAATAATGTTTAAAAGAGTTGATAGTAGAGTTCTACATAAAATTTATTTTTCTTGAAACACTGGCATTTTTTATTGTTATCTGATTGATGTGAATCTTAAAAAAAGAAAAGATGTAAGCATCCTTCCCTGTGAGATTCATGACATTTGATATATTTATTATTGGCATTGACAAGAAAATTAGTTTTGCTTTCAAAAAGTAGGACATTGTCTATCCATAATTTATAAACACAGTGTAATTTAAGTTTTTAAAAACTGTCATTCTTAAAGCAACTGATGATGGATCTATATAATTTTCTACTTTATTTGAATAATCTCTTTATAGCAAAATTTCACTAACGTTTTGGATGGAATGCTAGAAATTACATACTTTTTGCTAGTGACAGTTTTGTGATTAGTCATTATTTTTACCTACACAATTTGATTCATGTCCCAAATTCTAAATTAAATAATTTTACAATTAAGTGAAAATGTAAACGTCTTCCTATCCTGATATATGGGGCATTTTAAGATTTTTGCATCACCTTAATACTTACTATTATTTATAATAATACTATCAGCAAATTGGTGATTTTTACTATCCCTGTTTGTATACAACTACTTATTTTTTCCAGTTCCCTTTTGTTAGTAACTAATAACAACAATGCTTTGACCTTCTTAGGACCTTCAGTTCACTGACTTTAGTCACATTTTCTTTTTTTCCTTTCATCCCTTCATTGTCTTTCTTCTTTCTCATATAATTATTCTTTATGTTCCTTGAAATCTTTCAGTTATCACTTGCATGCATACTTTCATTTCTCTGGCCTCTTTATTCTTCCATTAAACACAAGGCAAGTATCTCATGCTGGTTAATCTGAACTCTATGCTAACTTCATGTCTATACATGAAGAGCAAGCCGGTCAATATGGCTGGGAAAAAACAAACACCCAAATGCGATGGCTAATCTCATTTTAGGCTTTAACCACATCACTCCAGGGCCCTCAGAAACTTCAGGCAGCTCTACGGCACTTCTCAAGATAGTTTTTTATCAAATATTATCAGATGACTTCTTTACATGTTTCCATTTTTACTCAAACTTCAATGTCCTTCTTTCATTTTTATTTCAGCTATGATCTTGCTTATTTCACTGAAAAATAAAAGCAGAAAATGCTCTTATCTCCACATCACCAGATAGAACTGTCAGTATCTTTCTTCATAGTCTCTATCTTCCCTCATATTAGGATGAATGAACTGTTTCATCTCTTTTCAAAATCAAGACTTCCAATCGTGTATTCGATCTCTTCTACATCCTCATGCATGGGATATTTGTTCTACAATTATTTCTTCTCTCTTTTGTTGGTTTTCTGTACTCAATCATGCTAATATAAACAAGAAACATATAAAATATTTCTTCTTTAAAAAGAAAAACTTTATTCACTTTGGTTCAAACCCCAGCTATTAGAATATTCCTCAGCTCTTTTTAAGATCATAATCTTCACAATAGTTAGCCACATTTGCAGTCTCTACTTATTCTCATCTGATTCTATCTTGAACACACCATCACTATCACAAAATGACCCCTGTCCAAATTAACACTAACAACCATGCTTCCAGCATGATAATTCTCAGAACTCAAATTAAGATGAGCAGAAGCTTTCGAAGAATTGCTCACCTCCTCTTTCCAGACACACTTCTTTCAATTGACCAGGGTACTACTCTCTCCAACAATGTGTGTGTGTGGACAGTGCTATGCTCAGTTGTGTCTGAATCTTTGTGACCCCATGGACTGTAGCCTGAAAGGGTCCTCTGTCCATGGGGTTTCCCAGGCAAGAATATTTGAGCTAGTTATCATTTCCCTCTCCAGGGGATCTTCTCAAACTAGGGATCAAACCCATATCTCCTGCACTGGCAGGCAAATTCTTGACCTCTGAGACCCCAGTTCAGTTCAGTCGCTCAGTCATATCTGACTCTTTACAACCCCATGAACCACAGCACGCCAGGCCTCCCTGTCCATCACCAACTCCCCGAGTCCACCCAAATCCATGTCTATTGAGTCGGTGATGCCATCCAACCATCTCATCTTCTGTTGTCCCCTTCTCCTCCTGGCCTCATTCCTTCCCAGCATGAGGGTCTTTTCCAGTGAGTCAGCTCTTCGCATCAGGTGCCCAAAGTATTGGAGTTTCAGCTTCAACATCAGTCCTTCCAATGAACACCCAGGACTGATCTCCTTTAGGATGGACTGGTTGGATCTCCTTGCAGTCCAAGGGACTCTCAAGAGTCTTCTCCAACACCACAGCTCAAAAGCATCAATTCTTCTGCACTCAGCTTTCTTTACAGTCCAACTCTCACATCCATACATGAGCCACCAGGAAAGCCCATAAAGCAATAGTGAGGGAATTATCTCTATCTCATACCTTGAAAATAGTAAATGCACAACTGCTAATATAAGCAATGCATCAGTGAAAATCATGCAGAAGCAAGGTAACTTTTGGGGAAAGTTACTAAAATTTCTGACTTTTAAATCAAAATTAAAGAAGTTTTGATTGCTGGAAGTACATCTACTAAAACTCTATGCCTAAACATTTATAAGAAAACAATATGAGATTGCTTACTGTATAAAAACACAGATGTCATAATTGATATATTTGTAGTTAAAAAATACATTTTTCTCACAAAAGAATTAAGCATTGATGTTTTCTTAAATCTATATGAAATGAAAAAAAAAATGAGTGGAAGAATACATCAAAATTTGAAGATCTGTTACTAACAGGAAGTAACAACATGTGGGTTGAAGTGGAGATTAAAATTTTTAAGAATAAACTTTTATTTTAGAGTAGATTTATTTTTACAGAAAAGTTGCAATGATACTACAAATATTTCTTGTAAAATCCATATTCAGTTTTCCCTATATTAATATATTACATTAGCATGGTAATTAATCACAACTAATGAATTAATATGGCTTCCCTGGTGACTCAGCAGTAAAAAAATATCTTATGCCAATGCAGGAAACCTGGATTTGATCCCTGGGTTGGGAATATCCCCTGGAGAAGGAGAAAGGCAACCAACTCCAGTATTCTTGCCTGGAGAATCTCTTAGACAGAGAAGCCTGGCGGGCAACAGTCCATAGGGTTGCAAAGGGTCAGACATGACTTAGTGACTAAACAACAACAACAATTAATATTTATACATTAGTATTAACTAAGTTTCATACATTACTCAGATATCGTTAGTTTTTACCTAATGCTTTTTTTCATATGCCAGGATTCCATCCAAAATAGAAATAAATACTTCTTTATGTATCCATTTGTGTATGCATTAAGCTAAGCATGAATTCATATGTCTCCAACTCTAGTCCATTAACATGTTGATCATTCCAGTTCTCTCACCCTACTTGTCTGAAACTACCCACTCCAACAGTGAGAACTCAGACTCCTAACACCTGCCACTGTTTATTTAATTATTGAATTCTAGAACATATTCATGTACAATGATTTCAGAAGTAAGTCATATCCCTATAGTAAAACAACTTTACCAAATACAATAAAATGCTTATATACAGTTTCATTCATTTTCAGTCTTAACCAACTTTACTCATTTACAGAATTATTAGCCATTTAAGTTTGGTTATTTCACACATTCATAATACATTTAGATCATTCTGTGGTAGTCTGCATTCCATCTTGGGAATTCCTGACCACTTCATTTTTTTATTTGCTTACATTAAGTTTCACTTTTTGTGCTATAGAAACAACGCGTTTGAAATGCACAGTGTCATTAATTTATCATTATAGTATCATACAGAATAATCTTCCTGCCCTAAAAAAATCCTCTGTGCTTCATCTATTTAAACTACACCTGCAAATCTGGGTAACAATGATCTTTATTGCCTGGATCATTTTGTGTTTTCTAGAATGTTATATAAATCAGATCATATAGTGTGTAGCTTTTTCATACCGGCTGCTTTCCACTTAGCAGTATACATTATTTGTGCCTTGAAAGCTCATTTCTTTTTATTGCTTAATAATATTCCATTCTATGGATGCACAACAGTTTCCAATTTGTATATCCATCCTCCTTGAAGCACATCTTGTTTGCTTCCAGTCAGGGCCAGTAATGAATAAAACTGATACAGACATTCACAGGCAGGTTTTTTTGTGAACATATGTTTTCAAATATGTTGGGTAAACACAGGAACAAGATTGCTGGACTGCATGTTAAGCTTATGTTTAAAATTTATAAGAAACTTCCAGTCTGACTTCCAAAGCAGTTGTACAATTTTGCATTCCAACTATCAGTGTGTGAGAGTTCTGGTTGCCCATCATTCTCACCAGGAGTTGAGACTGTCAAGCGCTTTTTTTTTTTTTTAAATTTCCACCACTTTTTAGGTGTATGGTAGTACTTCTTCATTGTTTTAGGGTGCATTTCTTTAGTGACAAGTGATATTGAGTACATTTTGTGTGCCTATTTTCAATCTGTATATCTTCTTTGATAAATTGTTTGTTCAGATGTTTTGCCCATTATTTAATTGGATTTTTTTCATTGTTGAGTTTTAAGCATTCTTTGTATACATTATATAATTTTCATTATAGAGGCTATTTTTACTACTAAAAATAAAACAGACAGTAAAATAAATATTTAGAAGTAGTTTCCCAAATACTATAGTACTACATTATACCTGTGCATAACTTTGTATATGTTTACATTATATTTTAGAAACTAATGCTTGCAAAGTGACCAAATGTTCACTCAGATGCTGTTTGCTTTATAAATTCTCTTATGTTTCTTGTCACTGGAGAAGGAAATGGCAACCCACTCCAGTATTCTTGCCTGGAGAATCCCCATGGACAGAGGAGCCTGGTGGGCTACAGTCCATGCGGTCATGAAGAGTTGGACACGACTGAGTGACTTCACATTCACGTTCTTGTCACAAATGCAAGCTCCATACCCAATTGCCTTCAATTTTTTATATTCCCAATGCACACACCATTCAAAACAGAGATTATAGTTGTTAATTTTAAAAAGAATAAAAATCTATCAATTATTTTTCTAATTAATTTTCTAATTTGTAACAAAATTTTAGAAATACTGAAATACTTCTGAACGACATATTTTGCATTAAAAGCATCACAAATTTCTGCTAGAAGTACTTACAATACTCTATTGCTAACTTCACTATGTAAAAATAATTCTGATGAATTCAGTTACAGGCAATGTACAATACTTAAAAATGATTTATAGAAAGTTTTCTGAACTCAATTAAAATATGCTTAACTGACTAGAGGCTTCAAATAGATTTTTTTTTTTAGCTATAGCAACCTACGAAGAAAATCCCTTTATTAGGTTTCATGATAGTTTTACAAATATAAAATTACAAAATTATGACTATCTTATTTTTAAAATCTCAGATACCTCTTTGTGCCCTAAAGGCAGCATTTAAACACAGTCTTTTTATTCCAAGCCTGAACACTTTACAGATTTCCTCTGTGTATATAATCATACATGATTAAGGAGCATGAGTATCAGAGGTGAGAGACTTCTACTAAACATAATTACTGTGCTTGACAAACCTTGAAGAGTTTGAAAATGTCACAGTGCGGTAACCTCGGGTAGTATTTCTGACATCACAAATGTTTCCTATGAGAGAGTGAGAGTGAATGAAGGCTTGTAAACAGAAATTATAGGAAGCAATTGAAGGCTAGACTGAACTCTTCACTGAAGTGATAAAAAGGCTTTACTAGTGATTTTTGTTATCCTCAATTACTTACATTTCAATTACACGCTAATATCCGCTCTCCTCTTTTTTTTTTTTTTTTTTTTTCCGCTCTCCTCTTAATCCTGTTAAACACACATTCAATAGCTGTCCTTTTCTTATTAACCATGCATTGGAAAAAGTAAAATATTTTCTCAAGGGCCTGTATAGCTAAGAGGACTGATGGGTGGGCTGAAGTGGTGCTTACATTTATCAGAGCATTGCAAATCACCCAGAGAATCATACAAATAATGGCTAGCTGTTATTGTTTAGGTGCAAATAATTTTGAAAAATTTCTCAAGTAGTTGAATCAGTTAAGAACAAGCAAGTGTTTATCCAAAGTTCATTACCCTGCAAAGCAAGTTAAAACAAACCTAGAGAAGATGGTCTGAAGACATAAACAAACCCAGCTCACTTGGTTAAATGGCAATTTACTTCAAGTTTCTTAGTATATAAAGTTTCATTATTTTTATTATTCCAATTAGAAGGTTGGACCTAATTTGCCTACTTGGGACATGTGACTGTACAATTCATATCTTTAGACAAACATTCTCTACCCATTCTTTCCCAAGAGCAGTCTTGGAGCAACTTGCATCTGCAATATCTGGGGAAGTTTTGACATAAAGATACCTGTGTCTTATCTCCACTGTATCAGAAGCAAGTAATGAAGTTTTTGGAGTTTGTATTTTTACCACTGTTTGCAACTTATGTTTGAATAAAATAGCATTTGAGAGCCATTCTGCTAAATACTTTGCACTGAGAGCATATTGCTTCCAAACCTTAATTAGTAAAGAAATACAAATGTTACTTCACCTAGTTCATTTTATTATATCTTAAAGGTAACTGAAGTAGGACCTAAATTAAAAAGTAAAATGGTTCCTTCAGTTACCTTTTCTTATGTGAAATTCTCTGCATCTGCTGAATATAAAACCTTGGTAACTCTTTTATGACTTTCTCCATACTGTCCTTAATTCATAATCAGAGGCAATGAGCAAACAAAGATAGTATCTTCAAGCAGTTGTGTAATTTTTAGAAATGATTGAATAGTAAATATATGCTAAGCTCAATTAAATTTCCTCCTGATTTTCATTTTTAAGAAATATGCTATGTTATTGATAAAACCCAGGTTGTCCAATTCTACTGTTATGATACTATCTTTGATAAACATGCAGTTTTCTTTCAATATTAAATAAATACAAACAGTGATATCAATAACAAAACAAACTACTTGATACATTTTTATGTTTACTGCAAAAGTCAGAATAAATTTGGACAAATTTAGCAATTCACAAATTGTAAATATTCATACATGAGCACAAGTAAATTTTGTATTACTGAATAGTGATGTGTAGAATATTAATTAAATTTATAATCTAGTGAGTAATTTTTTAAACTTGAGAGAAACCAAATAAAATATAAAAGAAAGCAATCATTCTAAATGTTTTAACTTAATGGAAAATATTTTCTTGACTTTAAATTGTATGCTTAGCTATTAAACAGATGTAAAATTGTTGAGGACTTCCCAGGTGGCACAGTGGCAAAGAACCCACCTGCCAATGCAGGAGATGCAAGAGATGTGGGTTCTATCCCTGGATAGGAAGATAGCCTGCAGTTGGATAGGACTTAGCAACTGAAACAACAACTGCTTTATGTTCAAGAAAGTATAATTCTCCTGTAACAGTGGATTCTTTACTTCAGAGAGACATTACTGAGAGTGCTAATTTAAAATGACTGAGAGATCATCACCTCCCTGAAATAGTTGATACCATCATTATCTTGAAATGAGTTTTTATTTGGTGGTCAAAATATGTGGTAGTGTATTATAACATCATCAGCTGAAGAGAAAATCAAGGTGAAATATTTCACTCAATTAAATTTAATTATTTATGTGATAACATATAGGAAAAACAAGCATCAATGAAATTACATAAATTTGTTATGAGAAATGAAAGAGGATCATAGTCAAAGGTGTGGCTGCACCTGACTCATGAGTGGTAAGGGACAATGAAATTTACAAATATGTGTAAAGTTTGGATTATCTAAATGTATTTTGGCCACCTGATGTGAAGAGTCGACTCGTTGGGAAAAAACCCTGATGCTGGGAAAGATTGACGGCAGAAGAAGAAGGGGGCAGCAAAGGGTGAGATGGTTGGATAGCATCACTGACTCAATGGACATGAGTTTGGGCAAGCTCCAGGAGATAGTGAAGAACAGGGAAGCCTGGAGTGGTCACAAAGAGTCGGAGATGACTTACCGACTAAACAACAACAAAATGGAATCGTGAAATTATAATATATAGTGGTATAGCAAATTGTACTTAAATTTTCCTATGATAGGGAAAAAGTATAATGTAAATATTTCAAGAAAAAAAGAGAAGGAAGGTTTGAGATTATTTCATTTTCAATTAACTGTGACTTGTATAAATGTTTCATCTACTTATTCCCCATTAAAGAATTTTTACCATATTTATGCTTTCTCACTGAACAAAATCAAAATTTCTTAGCTAAGTTTTTTTTTTTTAACTTCATTAACATTTTTCTCTGAAAATCTTTATCTGCCTGGATCCTGACCTTCCAGATATGAAGAGAGAAAAATAGACTCACAAGTAGAAAATTGTGCAAAGTTACAGATGCCACTTTTAAGGTGAATTTTCAGCCTATGAAAATGAACAAATCATCCCTGTAGACACAAAAGATCCATAAGATGCAAAATATGACATTTTGCCAGAATTTACTTCATTTTATTTATTTATTTTTGCCATTGCAATAGACAGACTCTGAATACATATGATTTATAGACCAAATTTCCTAAGTTCATTTTTTTTTTTCCTAGTCAGTGATTAACTGAGACTATGTTGAAAGTAGAATTTATTTCACTAGGCTCTTCTGGGGCTTTTATTTTTGGATGTTAACATGTTCTCTATATTCATTATGGTAGTGGATCACCAATGCATACATCTGTCAGAACTAATCAGTGCATTTTTGTATGTAAATTTTCCTCAATAAAGTTAATTTTAAAAATTACAAAAATAGTACAGTCATGCCATAAAGTAATAATTATCCTTATTTGCTAATTACCATTGCTTATTATCATGATAATGATATGCCATATAATTGATATGCCATATAATTAATAAAATAATATTCTTGCTTAGTTATATGCCATATAATTGATAGTTATATGCCATATAATTGATAAAACAATATTCTTGCTTGTAGGTGCTGCTGAAATTCTTAAAATGACTGTCTTAAATGTGAGTTGAAGTATAATTTAAAAAGAGACTAAAGCTTATGATATATGGGATCATCATTCATCTCTTTTCCTTATATCTATTAGTCTTTGGGTTTTAAGATCAAAAGACATTGAATATCACTTCCCTGTGCTGTACAGTAAGATCTTGTTATTCCATTCTATATTTAACAGTTTGCATCTGTTTATCCCAACTCCCAAGACCGGGAGCTGACTGTGGCTCAGATCATGAAGACCTGATTGCCAAATTCAGACTTAAACTGAAGAAAGTAGGGAAAACCACTAAACCAGTAGGTATAACATAAATCAAATCTCTTGTGACTATATAGTGGAAGTGAGAAATGGATTTAAGGGACTAGATTTGATAGACAGAGTGCTTGACAAACTATGGATGGAGGTTCATAACACTGTACAAGAGACAGGGATCAAGACCACCCCCATGGAAAAGAAATGCAAAAAGGCAAAATGGTTGTCTGAGGAGGGCTTACAAATAGTTGTGAAAAGAAGAGAAGCAAAAAGCAAAGGAGAAAAGGAAAGATATTCCCATTTGAATGCAGAGTTCCAAAGAATAGCCAGGAGAGATAAGAAAGCCTTCCTCAGCAATCAATGCAAAGAAATAGAGGAAAACAACAGAATGGGAAAGACAAGAGATCTCTTTGAGAAAATTAGAGATACCAAGGGAACATTTCAGGCAAAGATGGGCTCGATAAAGGACAGAAAAGGTATGGACCTAACAGAAGCAGAAGATATTAAGAAGAGGTGGCAAGAATACACAGAAGAACTGTAAAAAAAAATAAGATCTTCATGACCCAGATAATCACGATGGTGTGATCACTCACATAGAGCCAGACATCCTGGAATGTGAAGTCAAGTGGGCCTTAGAAAGCATCACTACAAACAAAGCTAGTAGAGGTGATGGAATTCCAGCTGAGCTATTTCACATCCTGAAAGATGATGCTGTGAAAGAGCTGCACTCAGTATGTCAGAAAATTTGGAAAACTCAGCAGTGGCCACAGGACTGGAAAAGGTCCGTTTTCATTTCAATCCCAAAGAAAGGCAATCCCAAAGAATGCTCAAACTACTGCACAATTTCACTCATCTCACACACTAGTAAAGTAATGCTCAAAATTCTCCAAGCCAGGCTTCAGCAATACATGAATCGTGAACTTCCAGATGTTCAAGCTGATTTTAGAAAAGGCCAAGGAATGAGAGATCAAATTGCCAACATCCGCTGGATCATCGAAAGGCAAGAGAGTTCCAGAAGAACATATATTTCTCCTTTATTGACTATGCCAAGGCCTTTGACTGTGTGGATAACAATAAATTGTGGACAATTCTGAAAGAGACGGGCATACCAGATATGCAGATCAAGAAGCAACAGTTAGAACTGGACATGGGACAACAGACTGGTTCCAAATAGGAAAAGGAGTACATCAAGGCTGTATATTGTCACCCTGCTTATTTAATTTATATTCAGAGTACATCATGAGAAATGCTGGGCTCGAAGAAGCACAAGCTGGAATCAAGATTGCTGGGAGAAATATCAATAATCTCAGATATGCAGATGACATCACCCTTATGGCAGAAAGTGAAGAAGAACTAAAGAGCCTCTTGATGAAAGTGAAAGAGGAGACTGAAAAAGTTGGCTTAAAGCTCAACATTCAGAAAACTAAGATCATGGCATCTGGTCCCATCACTTCATGGCAAATAGATGGGGAAACAGTGGTAATAGTGTCAGACTTTATTTTTGGGGGGCTCCAAAATCACTGCAGATGGTGACTGCAGCCATGAAATTAAAAGACGCTTACTCCTTGGAAGGAAAGTTATGACCAACCTAGACAGCATACTAAAAAGCAGAGACATTACTTTGCCAACAAAGGTCTGTCTAGTCAAAGCTATGGTTTTTCCAGTAGTCATGTATGGATGTGAGAGTTGGACTATAAAGAAAGCTGAGTGCAGAAGAATTGATGCTTTTGAACTGTGGTGTTGGAAGAGACTCTTGAGAGTCCCTTGGAATGCAAGGAGATCCAACCAGTCCATCCTAAAGGAGATCAGTCCTGGGTGTTCACTGGAAGGACTGATGCTGAAGCTGAAACTCCAATACTTTGGCCACTTGATGCGAAGTGTTGACTCATTGGAAAAGACCCTGATGCTGGGAGGGATTGGGGGCAGGAGGAGAAGGGGACAACAGAGGATGAGATGGCTGGATGGCATCACCGACTCGATGGACATGTGTTTGAGTAAACTCTGGGAGTTTGTGATGGACAGGGATGGCCGGCGTGCTGCGATTCATGGGGTCGCAAAGAGTCGGACACTACTGAGCGACTGAACTGAACTGAACTGATCCCAACTCCCAGTCCATCCCTTCTCCACTCCCCTCCCTCTTGGCAACCAAAAATCTGTTCTCTATGTCTGTGAATGTATTTCTGTTTCAGAGATGAGTTCAATAGTATAATTTTTAATTTATTTATTTTTAATTGGGGGATAATTGTTTTACAGTGTCATGTTGGTTTCTGCCATACACCCGTGGGAACCAGCCATAGGTATACATTTGTTCCCCATCTGTTGAAACTCCCTCCCACATCCCACCCCATTTTACCCCTCTAGGTAGTCACAGAGCACCAGGTTTAGCTCCCAGCATCATACAGCAAATACCCACTGACTGCATTTTATATATGGTTATGTAAGGGTTTCATTGCTACACTCTCAGTTTGTCTATCTTCTCCATCCCCAACTGTGTCCACAAGTCTGGTCTCCATGTCTGCATTTCTGTTGCTGCACTTCAAATAGGTTCATCATTACTATTTTCCTAGATTCCATTTGTATTCATTTATATGATAATTGTTCTTCTTTTTCTAACTTACTTCACTCTGTATAACAGGCTAGAGCTAGGTTCATCCACCTCACTAGAAATGACTCAAATTCATTCCTTTATATGGCTGAGTAATATTCCATTGTGTATATGTACCATATCTTCTTTAGCCATTCATTTATTAATGGATCTGTAAGTTATTTCCATATCCTGGTTACTGTAAATATTGCTGCAGTGAACACTGGGGTACATGTGTCTTTTAGAATTGTGCTTTTCTCAGTGTATATGCCCAGTAGTGGGATTGCAGGGTCATATGATAGTTGTATTTCTAGTTTTTAAAGAAATTTCCATACTGTTCTCCATAGTGGCTGCATCAATTTATATTCCCACCAACAGTGCAAGAGGGTTCCCTTTTCTCCACATTCCCTCCAGGATTTATTGTTTGTACATATTTTTGATGATGGCCATTCTGACTGGTGTGAGGTGATACCTTATTGTAGTCTTGATTTGTATATCTCTAATATTACAGTAAGTGATGTTGAGCATTTTTTCATTGGTTTATTAGCCATCTGTATGTTTTCTTTGGAGAAATGTCTGATTAGGTCCTCTGTCCTTTCTTTTTTAATTGGGCTGTTTGTTTTTAAGCTATTGAACTGCCTGAGTATGTGTTAGTTTCTCAGTCATAACTAACTCTGCGACCCATGAACTGTAGCCCACCAGGTTCTTCTGTCCATAGAATTCTTCAGGCAAGAATACTGGAGTGGGTAGCCATTCCCTTCTCCAAGGATCTTTCCAACCCAGGGGTAGAACCTGGGTCCCTGCATTGCAGGCAGATTCTTTACCAGCTGAAGCAGGAGGGAGATTAATCCATTGTCAGTTGCTTCAGTTGCAATTATTTTCGCCCATTCTGATGGTTGTCTTTTCATCTTGTTTATGATTTCTTTTGCTGTGTAGAAGCTTTTAATTTTAATTAGATCCCATTTATTTTTATTTCCATTACTCTAGGAGGTGAGTCATAGAGGATCTTATTGTGATTTATGTAAAAATTGTTCTGCCTAAGTTTCCTTGTAAGCGTTTTATAATTCCTGGGTTTACACTTAGGTCTTTAATCCATTTTGAGTTTATTTTTGTGTATGGTGTTAGGAAGTGTTCTATTTAATTATTTTACATGAGTTGTCCAGTTTCCTCAGCACCACTTATTGAAAGACTATGTTCTATCCATTCTATATTCTTGCCTCCTTTGTCAAAGATAACGTACCGAGAGGTGCTTAAGTTTATCTCTGGACTTTCTGTCTTGTTCCATTGATCTATATTTCTGTTTCTGTGCCAGTACCATACGGTCTTGATGACTGTAGCTTTATAGCATTTATATAATTTTTAAGATTCCACAAATAAGGGATATCACATGGTATTTTTCTTTCTCTCTCTGACTTACATCACTTAGTATGATAATCTGTAGGTTCATCTATGTTGCTGTAAATGTTATTATTCATTCTTTTTTATGGCTCAGTAGCATTCCATTGTATATATGTGCCACATCTTCTTTTGTATATGTTTGTTGTATATTAGGGCTTCCCTGGTGGCTTGGTTGTAAAGAACCCTGCCAATTCAAGAGACGCAGGTTTGAATCCTAGGTCAAGAAGATGCCCTGGTGAAGGAAATGACAACCCACTCTAGTATTCTTACCTGGGAAATCCCATGGACAGAGGAGCCTGGTGTGCTACAGTCCATTGTGTTGTAAGAGTTGGACATGACTTAGTGACTAAACAACAACAGATTGTTAACTAACCTCTCTCTAGTTTCCAGGAATTGCCTCAATGTAGTTAATGAAATTCCATTGTTTTAACATTCTTTTTTTTCAAAATATGTTTTTTTAAAGATAATCAGATACAATGATGGTGACACATTATATTTATAAAGCCAAACATAAGGATAATGTATTCCACTGCCACGTTTAGAAAATAATTATTTCAGTAATTTACAATAGAATTCTCTACAGTAGAATTTCCAGCCTTTAATATACTTATGTATTTCATTATTTATTAAAAGGAAAACATACTATATAATGTTTATCATCTTTGAAAACAAAAAAGCTTTTTGTATAATATTTCTTTGACTTTCTCTTTTGTGAAATAAGTTTTGGGAAAAACTGATATGAATATTTTTATTTATCCAAGGCATAGCCATATAGTTTCTATGTGTTTTCTATGTATTTCATACACAGTTTCTGTGTATTTTTCATTATTGAAGAGGAATGCAGTGAAATTCCCCAATGGCGATTCCTCTCCCACTTTACAACATAATCTTTGGTAAAGAGAACAGAATGTGTTAAGTGGTTTACCAATCTTAAAGAGCACCCACTATGGTTTTATAAATGATAGCTTATATCAGTTAAACTAGCTTGAACGCACAGACCCACCTCAGCTAGCTATTTTCAAAAAATTAATTGTTATATATAACATAAATTTTCCCTATAAGTGACTCTAACCTTTTGAAAGGAGCAAGCAATAAACCTAATGATCCTCATTTTTCTATAGGCATGGTTGTCTCCTTGTTTCTTCTGAACCAAGACACTGAAACAATTTGTTTTTTAGTTTAGCATGGTCAATAATTCTGTATACTCTTCTGGATATCTGTGTTGTATATAACTTTTCTATATAATTAAAAATACTTTCAAGAGCATTACCATTAGTAACAATTACTCATTCCATTATTATTTATTTCTCTATTATTAGCACTCTACCTCAACATCTAACTAAATGCCAAATACATATTAGTATTCCAAAAAATACTTCTATGGTTAGAAGCAGTATTTTGAATCATCTTTTTTTCAGTGAGGGAACTGGATTGGATTAGTAAGGTCTTTCTCCTGGTATTTAATGCTCTTAGGGGACATTTTCCTCTTTATTGATGATTCAATTACGTATTTCATTTTGGAAAATATCTGCTTGAAATATACCTATGCAGATTAACACCTTTCATAATCTCAGTTGTGAAAATATGGATAATTTACTATATGCATTATCCACATGTATTTATATATAATGTTACACACAATATTCATATGTATTTCATTATTTATGCATATACAATGAAATGAGGAAAAGTACAAATATTATGTATTGTAGTTATGGGAGTAGGCCATAAGCAAGAAGAATTGATTTTGATGGTGTGAGTCAAATGGTTCTATTGTCTTCCTACATTAAAAAAAAAAAAGAAAAAGAAACAGAATTCATCATCCTATATGTTCAGTTATCCATTACTCTCTAGATTCCTAAATATAATGATATTGAAAAAAGAAAGAAAAAAGCCTAATCACTGATCAGAATATAAGTGTCTCAGTTTATCATATTTTCAATAATAAGTTAAACGATGCAAAGTTGATCATTTGTTGGGTGTTTGAGACTAGCTTGATGGTGCTTCTGGACACCTGGTAACAATATGTCTTACATTTTTAGAAAAAGAAAAGGTTAAAATATCTTGTTGCTATTTTGGGCACATTTGGATGGTATTCAGACAGGTATTACTGGCTTAAATTAATATTTGTTATTTCTGTATAATGAACACGGAGAAGGCAATGGCAGCCCACTCCAGTACTCGCCTAGAAAATCCCATGGATGGAGGAGCCTGGTAGGCTGCAGTCCATGGGGTCACGAAGAGTTGGACATGACTGAGCGACTTCACTTTCACTTTTCACTTTCATGCATTGGAGAAGGAAATGGCAACCCACTCCAGTGTTCTTGCCTGGAGAATCCCAGGGACGGGGGAGCCTGGCGGGCTGCCGTCTATGGGGTCGCACAGAGTCGGACACGACTGAAGAGACTTAGCAGCAGCAGCAGCAGCATAATGAACTATGTAGAAATAAATGATACATGCCTTTTACCTGTCTCCAAAAATTAATGTAAATTGGTCCTTTAATACCATAACACACTTGAGGATAAAACCATTTATACCATGTTAATGTATTTTTTCAGTAAGAAGCTCTTTATATGTATTGTGCAGAAATATTCTCAAAGTAATTTGTCTACTTAAATGTGTTTCCATGTGTCTAAGTAAAATGTCTAGTTCTTTATTCATGAGAAGAAATGGGTCTCCTTAACAGGGTTAACTGATTATGATGTGACTGCAATTCTAAAATTCAGGGTGTTATATTTATACATATGTGTATACATGTCATTGCATTGAAATATCTCATCCATGAATAAAATAAATTTTAAAACAATACTAACATAAAACAATAAAATTATACTGTTAATTATGATTTCACTACTTATTTTAAATAGAAGTTTTTTTTCAAGGAAGGATGCAATGGGCTATAGAATCATCTAGAAGTAAATTAAGCAAATTAAATTTGTTCTATAACCAATACATTGTAGTGTAATTTAAGACTATATATTTTCCTAATATTCTATGTGACTATTGATAGAAATATATTTGTTCTCATTTATGTAACAATCCATCAAGATAAGTATTGCTAACATTGCTTTACAGGAGCAATGAAACTAACTTCTAAAAATCATAACTAAATTGTCCAAGGTCATAAAAGTTTTGTTAGTGCAAGGAAGCAAAATATGAGGTTTAACTGTACTTTGATTTAAAAAACAGTGAGTATGTGTCATTCCTAAGAGTATACAGGTTCTACCTCATTGTGTACATTTTCATATTTTTCATCTGTGGAATGTAGAGTGTTTACAACATGATTTAATAAGTGATATTCTGTATCAGACACCGTTCTAAATTTTCTTCCATGTATTAGCTGATATAATGTCAGTAACAACACTATGGTGTAGGAACTACTATTACTTTTCAATTGGTGGATGAGAAAACTGATGGCTAGAAGAACTAACCTGAGTAAACTGCTAAAGTTCTCACAACACTTAATCAACAGAATGAGGATTTTCCCCTTGCATCCTATAATAGATCACAACTCTGCTTCAGAGTGATCTAGAGTGGTGTAAGGACTTTAGGTCCCCTTTTTAACCTTCCTCGTACTACCAAGTACGAAAGAATTTACAGTTTGTGAAATTTTATGTTTAAACTTGAGTTGCTATAATAGATCAGTTATCCTGTGTCCCTTACCCAGTTTTTCCCATTGTTAACATATTGTTGTTGTACAGTCACTCAGCCATGTCTGACTCTTTGCAAACCCACGGACTGCAGCACACCAGGCTTCCCAGTTCTTCTGGAGCTTGCTCAAACTCATGTCCATTGAGTCACTGATGCCATCCAACCATCTCGTCCTCTTCATCCCCTTCTCCCACCGTCAATCTTGTCCATAATCAGGATCTTTTTCAATGAGTCAGCTCTTTGCATCAGGTGGCCAAAGTATTGGAGTTTCAGCTTCAGCATCAGTCCTTCCAATGAATATTCAGGATTGATTTCCTTTAAAAATGACTGGTGTGATCTCCTTGCAGTCCAAGGGACTCTCAAGATTCTTCTCCAACACCACAGTTCAAAAGCACCAGTGAAAGCTTTGATGCTCAGCTTTCTTTATGGTCCAACTCTGACATCAACACATGACTACTGAAAAACCATAGCTTTAACTAGATGGATTTTTGTCAGCAAAATATGGTTTCTGCTTTTTAATATGCTGTCTAGGTTGGTCATAGCTTTTCATCCAAGGAGCAAATGTCTTTTAATTTCATGGCTGCAGTCACCATCTGCAGTGATTTGGGAGCCCCCCCAAAAGAGTATGTCACTATTTCCATTGTTTCCCTATCTATTTGCCATGAAGTGGTATAACATTGACCCAAAAGATTTGTCAAAATTGAAAAACTGAAATTGGTAAATGTGTCAGCTAGGTGTCAACTGCAAGGCTTTGGCAACACCCTCCATCTGTATATGCTCTAAATAAGTATCCTATATATAGTACCCTTGTCCCCATAGTCAGGATTTTATGGGGAAGTAATCAAGATGTGGAAATGGAAGCAGTATCACTCACTACACTCCTCATGATCCACTAACAGAAAATTTGGTTCCTGGCCCTGTGACTTTACATTCTGCTGGTCGAGAGGTCTTAGTTCCAATGGGAGGAATGCTTCCACCAGAAGACACATGATGATTCCATTGAATTGGAAATTAAGAGCGCCTCTGTTCACTTTGGGCTCTGCAAACCCCTGAATCAAGAGAAGAATGGAGTTACAATAATGTCTTGGGTGACTGATTTATCAATAGAAAATTGGGCTACTATTATACAGTAGAGGTAAGGAGGGTATGTCTGGATTATAAGGGATCACTCAGGGCATCTCTTAATAATACAATGTCCATAATTAAGGCAATGGACAACTAAGGCAACCCAATCCAGGCAGACTAGTGAACTACCCTTCAGTAATGAAGGCTGGGTCACCCAACAATCAAAGAGTCATAACTAGCTGAGGTGCTTGTTGAAAACCAACTGCACATGGAGTAAGTAGTAGAATAAGGTACTTATAAATACCATCTGCAATGAGATGACCTAATGAGGAAATAAGAAATACAATTCTGTACTTTTATGAGTAGATATTAATTTCATTATGAATATATGCATGTAATAGTAATTTCAAATATGTTATTCCTTCTTTTGTCTACTTATCAATTAAATAAGATACATTAATCATACTTAACTTTTTATTACATTACTTATGATAGAGAATTGTAAAGAAGAGTGACTATCATCCAAGGACATTGCATCTTATTCTAGGGAAAGGGTTAACAAATTTTTGGTTGTATGCACAATAGCTTATTGCCAAATTCAGAATTAAATAGAAGAAAGTGGGGAAAACCATTAGACCATTCAGGTATGACCTAAATCAAATCCCTTATGACTATACAGTGGAAGTGAGAAATAGATTTAAGGGACTAGATCTGACGGACAGAGTGCCTGATGAACTATGGACGGAGGTTCATGACATTGTACAGGAGGCAGTGATCAAGGTCATCCCGGTGAAAATGAAATGCAAAAACACAAAATGGGTGTCTGAGGAGACCTTACAAATAGCTGTGAAAAGAAGAGAAGTGAAAAACAAAGGAGGAAAGGAACTATATAAGCATCTGAATGCAGACTTCCAAAGAATAGCCAGGAGAGATAAGAAAGCATTCTTCAGCGATCAATGCAAAGAAATAGAAGAAAACAACAGAATGGAAAAGACTAGAGATCTCTTTGAGAAAATTAGAGATACCAAGGGAACATTTCATGCAAAGATGGGCTCGATAAAGGACAGAAATGGTAGGAACCTAAGAGAAGCAGAAGATATTAAGAAGAGGTGGCAAGAATACACAGAAGAGCTGTACAAAAAAGATCTTCACGACCCAGATAATCACGATGGTGTGATCACTCACCTACGGCCAGACATCCTGGAATGAGAAGTCAAGTGGGCCTTAGAAAGCATCACTATGAACAAAGCTAGTGGAGGTGATGGAATTCCAGTTGAGCTATTTCAAATCCTCAAAGATGATGCTGTGAAAGTGCTGCACTCAATGTCAGCAAATTTGGAAAACTCAGCAGTGGCCACAGGACTGGAAAAGGTCCGTTTTCATTCCAATTCCAAAGAATGCTCAAACTACCGCACAATCGCACTCATCTCTCATGCTAGTAAAGTAATGCACAAAATTCTCCAAGCTGGGCTTCAGCAATACATGCACTGTGAACTTCCAGATGTTCAAGCTGGTTTTTGAAAAGGCAGAGGAACCAGAGATCAAATTGCCAACATCTGTTGGATCATTGAAAAAGCAAGCGAGTTCCAGAAAAACATTATTTCTGCTTTATGAACTATGTCAAAGCTTTTGACTGTGTGGATCACAATAAACTGTGGACAATTCTGAAAGAGATGGGCATACCAGACCACCTGACCTGCCTCTGAGAAACCTGT